>NW_013654809.1:16767-144267 GCF_000499385.1 Eimeria necatrix | reverse complement strand
CCCACTTGGGGGCCCCCTTAGGGGCCCCCAAGGGGCCCCCAGAGAACTGTCAGAAGCCCCGGGGGCCCGGGGAACAGCTAGATACCCGTGGGGCCCCCTGGGGCCCCCAAGAGGGGCCCCAGGGGGCCCCAAAAAGGGTACAGAAACCCCCGGGGCCCCCCGGAGGCGCCCCCTGTTTCTATTTCATTTAGGGGGTTGTATAGAATGCACTGGGGGCCCCCCTTGGGGGCCCCCTGTGCGTTTGTCTCTTTTGCTGTTCTGTTTGTCTCACCAAATGTGCATTTTATTATTACTTGTGGTTTTGTAAACCCTCGTAAACCCTAGCCTCGCAAACCCTCGCAAACCCTAGCCTCGTAAACCCTAGGGGTGTTCCGGGAGTGCAGGCCGCCGCTGCCACAGCTAGGGTTTAGGGTTTAGGGTTTAGGGTTTGGGGTTTGGAGGGTTTAGGGTTTGGGGTTGCGGCGAACCCAAATAAGGGCTGCTGCCCGCGTTTGCGGGCAGCGGGGGCCCCCGCGGCCTCCGCCGAGGGTTTGGGGTTTCCCCTGCGGCGAGGGTTTAGGGTTTAGGGTTTAGGGTTTAGGGTTTAGGGTTTGCTGCTGCGTCACCACTGCCGCGAACCGCTGCAGCACATTATTAACTTCACTAACCACTCAAGGGGCCCCGGAGAAGAGACCCTCACGGGGCGGGTCTCGAAGTTCCAGGGGCCCCTGCACAGCAGCAGGGGGCCCCTTGGGGAACCCCGCGGTGAGAAGGGGCCCCCTGGCTGCTGCAGTCCTGAGCGCAAAGATGTTCACATGCACAGCAGCAGCACTGTCGTAGCAGCAGCAGCAGCAGCAGCGGCAGCAGCAGCAGCACTGTCGTAGCAGCAGCAGCAGTAGCAGCAGCAGCAGCAGCAGCAGCTCCGGGCCTTCGGGGTAGCCTAGGCCTGCTGCTCACCGTCTGAGGGGCTTCTCGTGAGGCCCCTGGGGGAGCCCAGCTGCTGCCGCTGCTGCCGCTGCTGCTGCTGCTGCTGCTGCTGCTGCTGCTGCTGCTGCGGCTCTATGTCTCCCTCAGTGAGGGGAATGGCCACGTGGGAGTTTTTCTCTATTGGGACTTCAGCAACAAAAACTTCTTCAGTGAAGGTCACTGCGCGGTGCGGCTGGCTGCTGCTGCTGCTGCTGCTGCTGCTGCTGCTGCTGCTGCTGCTGCTGTGCTTCAACGAAGACCGGTGGCGCTTTACTTGTCGCTCGGAGCTGCTGGACGCCTGCAGCAGCAGCAGCAGCAGCAGCAGCAGCAGCAGCAGCAGCAGCAACGGCAACAAGACTCCGTCTGTCTCTCCTTCAGCTGCCCGAAGCGTAAACACCACCCCATGAAGCAGCAGCAGCAGCAGCAGCAGCAGCAGCACAAGCAGCAGTAGGAAAAAGGCAGCAGCAACACCACAAGCAGCAACAGCAGCAGCAGCAGCAGCAGCAGCAGCAGCAGCACAGCTTACAGTCCGCGCAGCAGCTGCTTGAGTAGCCGCAGCTTCTGCTGCTGCAGCAGGGGCCTTTCCTCCGCTGGCAGCCTGCGGCTTGGGGGACCCGAGGGGCCCCTCGGGGGCCCCAGGGGGCCCCTCGGGGGCCCCCAGGGGGGCCCCCAGGGGGGCCCCCGGGGGGCCCTCCAGGGGGGCCCCCAGGGGGGCCCCCGGGGGCCCCTCGGGGGCCCCCAGGGGCCCCTCTTCCGATACTTCGTGGGGACTTTCGGGAGAACTTTCTTGCCTGGGACTTGGCAGGGGGCCCCCCTCCCGGGGTGTACGTACACTGGGGGCCCCCAGGGTGTCTTGAGCTGACTCTGGCATTGGGCCGAAATGAAGGCGAAAGCAAAGAGCTAGCTGCAGCGCAGCAGCAGCAGCAGCAGCAGCAGCAGCAGCAGCAGCAGCGGGAGGCGCGTGAAGGGCTCCAGGGCAGGTGCAGCAGCAGCAGCAGAGGATGCGGCGCTGGCCTGCGCTTCGCACGCTGCGCAGCGGGGGGGCAGAGCGGCGAAACCCTAAACCCTAAACCCTAAACCCTAAACCCTAGAAAGCCAGGCCAAGCTGCTGGGGCTGCGGCGCCTCACTTGTCGAATTAACCCTTTTTGAAAAGACCATTCATTTTGTTGTTTATAATCTTTTTGTCTTTGTTTGTCTCCATGAGTTAGAAGAGCAGAAGAAGAAGAGCTAGCAGGGCGCTGGCGGTGGCCCGGTGCTGCTGCTGCTGCTGCTGCTGCTGCTGCTGCGCTTAAAAGGGGAAACTCCGCGGCTTTCTTCGTTTCATTACTTCAGTAACTGCGTTAAAGATGCAGTAAAGCTGCATTAAAGAAGAAAAAGAACTCGAAGACGGGCAAAAACGAAGCCAGCAGCAGCAGCAGCAGCAGCAGATCTCCACCGGCTCGCAAGCAGCAGCTGCGCCGCGGGGCCCCCCAAGCGCCCTTTTTCGCCGTCTTTCTCCGCTTTTCCACTTTTATTTAATGCACTTTACTCGAAATGAAGTTATTTCAACGCAAAAACGCGGCAGAACGCGCGCTACACCGGCTGTACGTACACCCCAGCGCCGCCGTCGATGCTGTCAACGAGCGCTGTACATACACCCGAGCAGCGCGCGCCCGCGAGCGACCGCCACAGAACTCTCACAACAAATAAAATGAATTTAATTCAAAGAAATTAATCTTTAAAATCTATTTGCGCTTCCGAAACGCGCCAGAAGGCGGCGAGTCCGCGCTTCCCGCTGCCACACACACAGGCGTTCAAAACCCGGAAGCACCCCGAGCTGATCACGGGCTGAACACCTCCATTTTCTCTCTTTCTTTCAATTAATTGATTTATAATATTCATTTTAATCATTTTTCAACTTCAAAGTTGCTTTTTAGGGGCCCCTTCCCTCTCTTTCGCCGCCACTGCGGGGCCCCACTTCCGCCGCTGCTGCTGCTGCTGCAGCGCTGCAGCTCGAAGAAGCAAATAAATGCAAAAGCGGCGAAAAAGCTGCTGAAGGGCTCTACAGCTGAGAGCTGCGTCGCTTAGGGTTTAGGGGCTTAGGGTTTAGGGCTTAGGGCCTAGGGTTTAGGGTTTAGGGTTTAGGGTTTAGGGTGGAGCAGTTCACTTAGCTGCCGCTAGGTTGACTGCAGCAGCTAGCTGCAGTTAGGCGCAGCTAGCTGCAGCTAGCCAGGGGCACGCAAAGCGCTGGCTAGCCACAGCTAGCTGCAGCTAGCCACAGCTAGCTGCAGCTAGCCACGGCTGCCCCTAGCTAGCTCCCGCTAGCTCTAGCTGCACAGCTAGCTGCGCTGCTAGCTGCTGCTAGCCACAGCTAGCTACAGCCCCCAGCCCAGCTAGCTACAGCTAGCCACGGCTAACTACAGTTAGCCACGGCTAGCTGCGGCTAGCTGCAGCTAGCGTAGCCAATGCAGCTTCTTATTTTTGTATCTTTTGAAATTCTTTTGTTTTATTTCAAATTACTTTTTGCTGCTGCTGTTGCTGCTGCTGCTGCTGCTGCCTTTTAAGCGCAGCAAAAGGCGCCGCGGGTGGTCCACTGGGGAGCAGCAAAGTGACCACTGGACCTCGGCCTTGAGGAGTGCACAGAGTGGCTGCCAGCTAGCTAGCTAACTAGCTAGCTAAATAGCTGGCTAGCTAGCCAGCTAGCTCGCTAGCTAAATAGCTCGCTAGCTAGCTAGCTAAATGGCTCGCTGGCTAGCTAGCTAAGTAGCTCGCTAGCCAGCTACCTAGCTAGCTAGCTAGATAGCTAGCTAGCCAAATAGCTGGCTAGCTAGCTAGCTAGCTGGCTAGCTAGCTAGCCAGGGGCCCCAAAGTCCAGTTGAATACCCAGCAATTAAATGGAGCTGCTGTCCAGTCTAATTGGGGAAGCAGCAGCAGCAGCAAATGAGCCAGGTGTACGTACACCCCGTTGTGCAGACACCCCACACAGCAGCCCGCGGGGAGCCCCCATAAAACAGCAGCAGCAGCAGCAGCAGCAGATATACCTGCTGCACCTAATACGACTACTGCTCCAGCAGCAGCAGCAGCAGCCTGACCAACTGCACCTGCTGCTGCTGCTGCTGCTGCTGCTGCTGCTGCTGCTGCTTTGAGAAAACGGGGCAGCGGCGCTGCAGTTGCATCTCACATCATTTGGCAGTGAAGCAAATTGCATGCACATGTCATTTGCAAATAGAGGAAATAAAGAACTGAAAAAGCAGTTGCTGCTGCTGCTGCTGCTGCTGCTGCTGCTGCTGCTGCTGCTGGAGCTGGTGCGGCTTTTGCTGCTGCTGCTGTTCAGCAAAAGCCTCCAGGAACCTTCATTGGCAAGTTATCTTTTGGTAGATCGCTATAGTTGTTGCTGCAGCAGCACCTATAGCTGCAGCAGCGCCTGCCTTGCTGCTGCTGCTGCTGCTGCTGCTGCTGCTGTTGCTGCTGCTAATATTAAGCTTCCAGTGACTCCGTCTTCACTGAAGTCCTGATTGTTGCATTGGCCCCACATGGTGGCAGCATTGCTGTTGGGGCTGCACCTTAGCTGCTGCTGCTGCTGCTGCTGCTGCTGCTGCTGCTGCTGCTGCTGCTGTGGCTGCCAGCTTCGGCAGCAGCTGCTGCAGTGGCGCTGCTGCTACTGCTGCTGCTCTATGTTCCCCTGCTGGCCCTGCTGGTCATAGTAGCCTGCGTAGCCGTCTCCCCACTGCTGCTGCTGCTGCTGCTGCCACTGCTGCTGCTGGTCCCACTGCTGCTGCTGCTGCTGGTCCCACTGCTGCTGCTGCTGCTGGTCCCACTGCTGCTGCTGCCACTGCTGCTGCGGGTCCCACTGCTGCTGCTGCTGCTGGTCCCACTGCTGCTGCTGCTGCTGCTGGTCCCACTGCTGCTGCTGCTGCTGCTGGTCCCACTGCTGCTGCTGATTATTTTGCTGCTGCACCCAGTTTCCCTGCTCATCAAAGTAGCCCGCTGTGCTCACCCAGTTTCCTTGTTCGTCCCAGTAGCCTGCTGCTGCTGCTGCTGCTGCTGCTGCTGGTTGTGCTGCTGCTGCAGTGTCCACCCAGTTGCCGTTTTCATCCCAGTACCCTGTTGCTGCTGCTGCGTCTCCTGCTGCTGCTGCTGCTGCATCTCCCCCTTGCTGCTGCCCGCCGTCTCCTGTGGGCACCCAGTTGCCCTCGGCATCCCAGTACCCTGCTGCTGCTGCTGGTGCTGCTGCTGCTGTTGCTGCTGCTGCAGCAGGGGGCCCCTGCCCCTCAGCAGCAGCAGCTGCTGCTTCCTTGGGGGCCCCCTTTACTGAACCCTGTCCAGGTTTGCTGCTGCTTTGGCGAGAAGGAGCTGCTCGCAGCGAGGGCTGGGAAATCAGCCTGCACACAAACACAAAACCCCCGAAGCCCTAAACCCTAAACCCTAAACCCTAAACCCTAAACCCTAAACCCTAAACCCTAAACCCTCTGGAGCGCATCAACAGAAACCGGAATGTCTTGAAGGCCAGCGTCCGCCTCTCATTCACAGCACGGTGGCTCCTATCCCCCAGAGCTAAGCCCTAAACCCTAAACCCTAAACCCTAAACCCTGAACCCTAAACCCTAAACCCTAAACCCTAAACCCTCACTGCTTCAGGGCTTTGCTGCTGGCTCTGTGGACTTGAGGCGCCTCCTGCGGTATATCGCAGCAGGGGAGGCCGCAGCACTGGGAGAACAAGGCGAAGGCTTTGCTGCCGCCGCTGCGCCTGTGCTGCTGCTGCTGCGCTGCTGCTGCTGCTGCTGCTGCTGCTGGCGCTGCAGAAGCCCGCTCAGGCACCCGCCAAGGCACCTGCTGCTGCTGCATGTAAGCAGAATGCTGCAGCAGCTTCCCATGAACTTCTGGACTCTCCAGTCTTTGCTGCAGCAGCGCGGGAGAAAAGCTGCGGGTCCGCAGCAGCAAATGGCCTGGCAGGGGCCCAAAGCCCCCCTGGGGGCCCCCGGGGGCCCCTGGGGGGGCCCCTGGGGGGCCCCCTGGGGGGGCCCCTGGGGGGGCCCCCGGGGCCCCAGGGGCCCCCTTCACAGACTGGTGAGACGCCAGCTTCGACATGCCTGCGAACAGCAGCAGCAGCAGCAGCAGCAGCAGCAGCAGCAGATACAGCGGCTTTTATAGCGCGGGGTCTACGCACTGCAGCAGAGGAGCAGCAGCGACAGAAGCAGGAGGGTAAGTGCTGCTGCTGCTTAACTGCTGCTGCTGCAGCAGCAGCACCGTCACTAACAGCATCAGGAGCAACAGCAGCAGCGGCAACGGCAACAGCAGCAACAGCAGCAGCAGCAGCAGCAGCAGCAGCAGCAGCAGCAGCACTGACTGCTGGAAGGCAGCTTCTTTGAGAGAGACGCCAAGTACTGAAGCCCCGTGGAAGCTCTTGAAGGCTGCGGGGAGATTTGGGAGTCTCCTTTGTTTTGCTGCAGTGCAGCAAACCGTTTGGCGAGGGAAGCAGCAGCAGGAGCAGCAGCAGCAGCAGCAGCAGCAGCAGCACCTTTTGCTTCCGCTGCTCCTTCCTCCGAACTCGAAAAAGACTGCTGCGGAGAAAGTCCTTTAAAAGACACAACTGATGCTGCTTTTCCTGCTTCGCGAAGCGACTGCAGCTTCTCCGGTGCTGCTGCTGCTGCTGCTGCAGTTTGCGGCTTTGCTGCTGCTGCTGCTGCTTCTGCGGGCGCTGCTGCTGCTGCTCCTGCTGCAGCTGCTGGAATGACTTCCGTAATAACCTGTGCTGTTGCCGGTGCCTTCGAAGCAGCAATTGCTGCTGGTGCTACTGTTGCTGTTGTTGCTGCTGCTGCTCTTTCTTTGAGCTCTTTGCTGCTGTGCTGCTGCGCACTTTCTTTCGGGGGCTGCCGCGCGCTGCCTTTTGCTGCTGCTGCTGCTGCTGCTGCTGGCGCTGCTGCTGCTGCTGCCTGCTTGCCTTTGCTGCCCAGGTTCTTCAGAGGCGCAGCAGCTGCTGCTTCTTCTTCCTGCAGCAGCAGCCGCAGGCAAAGAACTCGCGCATTTATTCACATCTTCACATTTGTTTGCATTAATTTCAATTATTTGGATTTATTTCCATTTATTTGCATTAATTTTCATAAATTTTCATTTATTTTCATTTATTTGCATTCATTTAGTATTTATTTGCGCCCATTCGTGGCTGTCTGTACACCTGCGCCCACAAATGCGCGCAAGCCGCTCTCGGCACATTTGCTGCCAAATTTATTTCTTTTTTGAGTTTTTAAAAGACTAAAAGACCAATTAAAGACATTTGCACAAATTTATATTTCTGCGGAGATCTTTATCTTCAGTTTTTGCCCGCATTTGTGCAGAGTTGCCCCGCGGCAGCTGAGGTGTACGTACACCTGAACTGCTGCAGACTTACTGCTGCTTGGCCAAGTTTGCCAACGCGGGCCTTGGGGGCCTTAGGAGGAGCTGCTTCTTCTTTTTCTTTTTCTTTTTCTTTTTCTTTTTCTTTTGTCTTGTCTGCTGCTGCTGCTGCTGCTGCTGCTGGCAGCTGCTTGCTGTTCTGCTGCGACAGCAGCTGCGGCGTGCCTTTCCGGCTCAGAGTCTGCGGCAAACCAAGCAGCAGCAGCAATCGAATTAGCAGCAGCAGCCGCAGCAGCAGCCGCAGCAGCAGCCGCAGCAGCAGCAATCGAGTCAGCAACAGCAGCAGCAGCAGCAGCAGATGCGCTATTTGACCTGGGGCTTCTGCCCAGTTTCTGTGAGCCGCTACACACGTTAATTTGCTTGTGTCTAATTCTCAACAGCAGCAGCAGCAACAGCAGCAGCAGCAGCAGCAGCAACAGCAGCAGCAGCAACAGCAGCAGCAGCAACAGCAGAGGCAGCAGTGATTCTATTTCTATTTATATTGTCTGCTTAAGTCTCTCTGCATCAGTGCCTCTGTCTGTGCGTCTCTGTTTTGCTGCTGCTGCTGCTGCTGCTGCTGATCTCTCCTCATTGCACTGTTGCTGCTGCTTCTGCTGCTGCTGCTGCTGCTGCTGCTGCTTTAGTTTATTGCCTGTGCCTGTGGCCTCACTGGAGTGCCTTTGCTGCTGTCTTTTGCTGCTGCTGCTGCTGCCTTGGGCCCCTTAGCAGCTTTTTCTTTTTTTGTTTTCTTTTCGAGGCCTTTGTTGTCGGAGCTGTCGCCCGAGCTCTTGTCTGCTGCTGCTGCTGCTGCTGCTGCTGCTGCTGCTGCTGCTTTCTTTTTCTTAACAACCCCCCCCTCAGCTTTCTTCCCTTTTGTCCCTTTTGTCTTCAAACTTTTCTTTTTCCCTTTTTTGCTTCCCTCACTTTCCTGTTCTGTTCCATCGCTGCTCGAAAGAGCAGCAAGGGGCCCCCCGGGGGCCCCCCAGGGGGGGCCCCAGCAGCAAACGGCCCTCACTGTCCCTGGAGGGGATGTGGCTCAGCCGCGGCACTGCAGCAGGTCTGCTGCTGTCGCTTTTGCTGTTTGCTGCTGCTGCTCTTTCCCCCATAAACCCATCTGAAGAAACAGACCAGCCATCGGACTCGTCGAGGGGGCCCCCAGGGGCCCCCTCGGGGGGCCCCCCAGGGGGGCCCCCTCCAGGGGGGCCCCCAGGGGGGCCCCCAGAGGGGCCCCCAGGGGGGCCCCCAGGGGGGCCCCCAGGGGGGCCCCCAGAAGGGGGGCCCCCCGAGGGGCTGAGTTTTGCTGCAGTGTCTTGTCTGTGGGGCCCCTCAGACTCAGTGCTGCTGGCTCTTTTGGCTTCTCCCGGGGGGCTTTCGCTTTTGCGGCCCTCTGCTGCTGCTGCTGCTGCTGCTGCTGCTGCTGCTGCTGCTGCTGAAGAGGGAGAGGCCGGAGCTGCTTTCTTCTTCGGTGTCTTCGCGCTGGGAGGGCTCGTGGGGACTTCATCTCTTGCTGCTGCTGCTGCTGCTGCTGCTGCGGGTTTGGCTTTTGCTGCGATTTTCGGCGAAGCCTTATCTTGAGTTTTTGCTGCTGCTGCTGCTGCTGCTGGCGTTTTGTCTGCTTTTGCTGCCTCTGCTGCTGCTGCTTCTTTCGAGGGGGCCCCGGGGGCCCCTGCAGCAGCTCCTTTACCCTCTTTGGGGGCCCCCTTTTGCTGCGCCCCCGGAGCTGCTTTAGAGGCTTCGGGCTCTGTCTTTGCTGCTGCTGCTGCTGCTGCTGCTGCTGCTGCTTTGGGAGCAGCCTTGTGCATGAGTGTCTTTGCTTTTGGCGCTGCAGCAGAGCCTTTTGCTGCTTCTTTGTCGTCTTTCTTCGCCTCGGCTTGGGAGTCTGCTGCTGCTGCTGCTGCTGCTGCTGCTCCCTTTGCTGCTGCAGCCTTTGCAGAGCCTGCTTTTGCTGCTGGAGCTTTTGCTGCAGCTGTCTTTGCTGCTCCAGCAGCAGCAGAAGGTGCTGCTTTTGCTGCTGCAGTCGTCTTTGCTGCTGCTGGCGGTCCTGCCTTCGCCGCATCTGCTGCGGACGCTTCTTTTGCTGCTGCTGCTGCTGCTGTCTTTGCTGCTGCTGCTGGCGCGGCTTTTGCTGCTGCTGCTGCTGCTTTTGCTGCGGGCGGTGGAGTTGGAACTGCCTTCTTCAAGGGAACTTTAGCCGAAGGGGCTTGAGCTGCTGCTGCTGCCTTCTTAGGCTCTGCTGCTGCTGCTGCTGCTGCTGCTGCTTCGGTGCTCTCTTCCTCTTGCTGCTGCGCCGCTTCTTCTTCTTCCTGCTGCTCTCCTTCCCCCTCTTTTTCTGCTGCTGGTTCTGCTTCTTTTGTTGCAGCTGCTGCCTTTGCTGCTGCTGCAGCAGGTGCCTTTGCTGCTGCTGCACCTGGTGTCTTTGCTGCTGCTGCACCTGGAGCCTTAGTTGCTGCAGCTGGAGTTTTTGCTGCTGCTGCAGCTGGCGTCTTTGCTGCTGCAGCTGGTGCTTTAGCAGTTGCTGCCGGCGTTTTTGCTGCTGCAGCTGGTGTCTTTGCTGCTGCTGCGGCAGGTGTCTTTGCTGCAGCAGCTGCAGCTGGGGCTTTTGCTGCTGTTGCTGCTGGGGTCTTTGCTGCTGCAGCAGGTGTCTTCGCAGCTGCTGCTGCAGTCTTTGCTGCTGGCGTTGCTGCCTTAGCAGCAAGCCCCGGGGCCTTCTTTGCTGCAGCAGCTTTAGCAGCAGCAGGGGCCCCTGCTGCTGCTGCTTGGGGCCCCTCCTCTGCTTCTGCTGCTGCTGCTTCCACAGCTATTTCAGCAGCAGCAGTTTGCTGCTGTGGGGCCCCCTCTTTTGCTTCTTTTGCTTCTGCTGCTGGCTGCTGCATCTTGGATTCTTTTGTTGCTGCTGCTTGCTGCTCCACTTTTACTTTTTCTTTTTCTTTTTCCCCTTTTTGCTGCTCAGCTGCGTCAGCATCTGCTGCTGCTGCTGCTGCTGCTGCATCCGGGCTGCTCGAGGCAGCCTCAGACTTTGTTGCTGCTGCTGCTGCATCTTCTGCTGCTTCTGCTGCTGCTGCTGCATCCTTTGCTGCATCATCTTTCCCCGCAGCAGCTGCATCTTTTGCTGCTTCTGCTGCAGCACTCTTTGCTGCGTCGGCTTCGTCTGCTGCTGCTGCTGCTGCTGCTGCGTCCTTCTTTGCGTCGGCAGCTTCTTCAGCTTCTGCAGTTTTCTTTGCTGCTGCACCTGCTGCTTCTGCTGCTTCTGCTGCTTCTGCTGCTGCTGCTGCTTCTTTTGCTTCTTCTGCTGCAGCTTTTGCTTCTGCTGCTTTTGCTGCAGCTTTGGGTGCTGCAGCTTCGGGTGCTGCCTTTGCTGCAGGGGCTGCGTCTGCTGCTGGCTTTGCTGCTGCTGCTGCTGCTGCATCTGCCGCGTCTGCTGCAGGTTTCTCTGCAGCAGCCTTGCCTTCTGCTGCTGCTGCTGCTGCTGCTGCTCCCAAGCTTCCCTTGCGCAGCAAACTGGCAGGTGCTGCTTTTTTCCCTATGATTCTTTTGGCCACGGGAGCTGCTGCAGCAGCTTTTGCTGCTTCTGCTGCAGCTTTTGGGGCTTCTGCTGCAGTTCTTGCTGCTGCTGCTGCAGCAGCTTTTGCTGCTTCTTCTGAGGGCTTTTCTGGAGGAGCTTCTTTTTTGGCTAAGACCCTTTTGGCCGTGGGGGGCCCTGCTGCTGCTTTTGGGGCGGGCTGCTGCTTGGCTGCAGGTTCTGCTGCTGCTGCTGCTGCTGCTGCTGGGTCG
Organism: Eimeria necatrix; assembly: GCF_000499385.1. NCBI lineage: Eukaryota > Apicomplexa > Conoidasida > Eucoccidiorida > Eimeriidae > Eimeria > Eimeria necatrix. The sequence goes on along the minus strand of NW_013654809.1, from coordinate 133,200 downwards.
TCAGGGGCTGCTGCTGCTGCCTTGGGGTCCTGTGCTGCTGCTGCTGCTGCTGCTGTCTTCTCCACCAGCCTGTGGGGCAGCTCTTTGGGGGCTTCTGAAGAGTCTTCTTTGTCTTGCTTTTTGGCTTCAGCACTCATGAGCCGCACTGCTGTGGGGCCCTTTGCTGCTGCTGCTGCTGCTGCTGCTGCTGCTTTGGGGGCCCCCGGGGCAGCTTTTTTGACCAGGCGGCTCTTGGAGGGCACTGAAGCAGCTCTTTCCTGCTGCTTGGCCTTTGCTGCTTCTCCGGGGGCCCCCGGGGCCTTTCTTGCTGCTGCAGGCTTAGCAGCAGCAGCAGCAGCAGCAGCAGGAGTGGCAGTGCGGCCCAGGGAGGAGCCGCGGGAGAGCGACAAGCTGCGCCTCGAGCCAACTGCAGCAACAGGGGCGCAGCAGAGGCAGCGCAGCAGCAGCAGCAGCAGCAGCAGCAGCGGGCGTCAGATGCATGCACGCGGGAAGCTAGCGCGAGGCAGCAGGAGCAGCACGCTGCAGCGCAGCAGCAGCAGCAGGCTGCAGCGCAGCAGCAGCAGCAGGCTGCAGCGCAGCAGCAGCAGCAGCAGCAGCAAGCTGCAGCGCAGCAGCAAACTTACTTGAGTCGCTGGACTGTCCCGTGCGGACTCCAAAGACCTCCAGAAAGCCCCGGACCTCGAGGGTGAGGGGGTCGGCCTCGGCCTGCAGGCAAAGGCGCAGGCTTTTGCTGCAGTTCAAGTATTTCGAGTTGCTGCTGCTGCTGCTGCTGCTGCTGCTGCTGCTGCTGCTGCGCTGCTCGACAGCAGCAAAGGACTCACCGAGGGCGCCCGCGGGGACCGCGGCGAAGAAGCGGAGTCGAGCTTCTCCATCGTTGCGAGCCGGCGGCTGCTGCTGCTGCTGCTGCTGCTGCTGCTGCGCTGCTGCGCTGCTGCGCTGCTGCGCTGCTGCGCTGCTGCGCTGCTGCGCTGCTGCTGCTAGCGGTGGATTCGGGCAGCTCAGGCGGAAACTCGGGAGTTTTCCTCCCCCATGAAGAATAAAAAGAGAAAATAACTCCGAATTTTGCGAAAAAATTCGAAGTTTTGCGGAAAAAAGTCGAAGATCGCGCGCGGCGCGAGTGGGCCAGTGGCGCGGTGTATCGACACTTCCCGCGGCGTCCGCAGCCGCCCGATCGCTTCGTTCTGAACTCTGAGGAGTTTACTTTTTATTTTTTATGAATTTTATTTTGGAAATTAAAAAAACGGAAAAGAAATTTTCGGCCAAGAGGAAGCTGCAGGCCCCCAACCCGCGCTTCTCGCCGCCGGGCCTCGCGCTGCATGACCGGCGCTGCTGCTGCTGCTGCTGCTGCGGAGCCCCCGGCCTTTGCTGCTCCTTTTTATTTTCTTTTTTCCACTAATTTCCAAATCTTTTCCTTTTTCCTTTTTATTCTTTCCTTCCAGCCCTTCAAAGCCGCCCCAAAGCCCCGCTAGCCAGCAGTGCAGAAAAGCAAAAGTGACGGCCAAGTCGGGGGCGCCCCTGGCGCCCGCGGCCTCAGGTGTACGTACACCTGAAACGCCAGCCGCGCCCACACGCACTTTCTACCCATTGCGACCCCGCACCAGCAGCAGCAGCAGCAGCAGCAGCAGCAGCAGCAGCAGCAGCGGCACGCAAGCCTAGGCCGTCGATGCTGCAGCAACTTGCCCCGAGGCCAACTCCCTTATAGCCACTCCAGACTCCCCAGCCAGTCTTTAAGATCTCTAAGCACAAGTTCTTTCTCTGCACTCCTGCAGCGGCCTCCTGCTGCCTGTGTGCTGCTGCTGCTGCTGCTGCTGCTGCTGCTGCTGCTGCTGCTGCTGCTGCTGCTGCTAGGTGCTAGCAACAGAGTTAGCTCAAAAAGGCCACGTTGCTGCTGCTGGCATCTGCGCTGCAGCAGAGGCCCTTTGCTGCTTTTCAAAGAGAAACATTTGGACAGAGACAGAGACAGAAAGTCTCGAGAAGTGCAGCTTCTCAATTTAAATCTTTAAATCATTTAATTCATTTAATTCATTTAATTCATTAAAATCATCTAATTAAATTAGTTAAATTAATTTAATTAAATTTCTTTTGCTGCCTCTGGCTTCCCGCCCGCGCCTTGCTGCGCTGCTGCAGCAAGTTGCTGCTGCAGCGCAGCAGCAGATTCAACTCGCAGGCAGCAGCAGGCGGAGTTCAAGTGGGGTTTCGAAGTTGAAAAGATTTACTTCGAGTTGCAGCTTCTAAAGAATAAAATAAATAAATTGGAAACTGAAAGTTTTAAAATTTGAACTTTGCTTTCGCCAAGCAGCACGCTGCACCAGGTGTACATACACCTCGTTCAACATCGTTCCCACTCGCTTGGAATTCGTCAGTTGAATTAAATCACAAAAATGAATTATTAAAACGAAATTAAAGTTCAAAAACGAATTCTGCAAATGAAATTAAAGTGAAATGGAAAAGCGCAAAACGCGGGATCGGCGGCGTGCAACTTTGCGCATTTCGGGTGTACGTACACCTGGCGAAGCCGCACCGCGCGCGTCGAAAGTGGAAAGCTCGACACTTTTGACTTGAACTTTGTTCGTTTTTCATTATTTCTTTTTATTATCCATTGAGTTTCGCAATTTGCTGCTCAAATATCCAGTTGGGAGCAGCAGAAATGCAAGAAGAGGTGAGATCACTTTTGCAAATTTCCAGTTTCTGCAAAAATGCTGCACTCCAGGCAGTTCGTGCTGCTGCTGTTGCGCTGCTGCTGCAGCGCCGGCAGCAAAGCCGCGCCGGCCGCAGAAATGCCCAAATTGAATTCTTGAATTCCCAGTGCGCAGTGCAGCAGCCAGCAGCAGCAGCAGCAGCAGCAGCAGCAGCAGCAGCAGCAGCAGCAGCGCGGGAAGCGCGCGCATGCAGCGAGAGGCAGCAGCTTTTGTGGGGAGCAGCAGACACAGAATTTGAAACTCCAAACAGCAGCAATTTGTACTTCATTCCAAATGCCTCTGTCGATTCAGTAATTCCACAAAACAATAAACTTCCTTGCAATTGTCTAATTTAAATTATATTTATTTATTTATTTATTATTTATTTATTTATTTATTTGTTTATTTATTTATTTATTTATTTATTTATTTATTTATTTATTTATTTATTTATTTATTTATTTTCGCAGCAGCAGCAGCAAGCCCTTTGCGAAGCCCTCAAGATCCGGGCCCTCAGTCTGCTGTACGAACAGAAGCAGCAGCAAAGACAGAAGAAGCGGAAGCTGCTGGACAGCAGCAGGAAGTTCAATTCGCGTGAGGACACTTTGCTGCTGCAGCTGCTGCTGCTGCTGTTGCTGCTGCTGCTGCTGCTGTTGCTGCTGCTGCTGCTGCTGTTGCTGCTGCTGCTGCTGCGTGTTTTGCGCAGCAGAAGTGAAATGCGTGGATTTGCAGCTGCGAGCTGGCGGCCCCCCAGCGAGGACTCAGGGGGCCGGTTTGCTGCTGCTGCTGCTGCTGCTGCTGCTGCTGCTGCTGCTTCTTTTGCTGCTGCACCTCTGCATGCAGAAGAAGCAGAAGAGTGCAGCGAAAGTCCAGTTGCTTGTCTTTCGAATTCCTTTCCTCCCCGCGCAGTGAGCTGCTGCTTCTGCTGCTGCTGAGTCCTTCAAAACTTCTTTTTTCGAAAATCTTTTTTAAAACTTTTTAATTAAAAATTAATTAATTCAAACTTCTCGTTTGAATTAATTAATTCAAACTTCTCCAGATCCAGGGGCCCCCGGACTTCCCCGAATTCCCTTTGGGGAAATCGCTGGGCGCAGCAGAAGTGGTCCGCGGTGAGTTGCGGTGCTGCAGCAGCTGCAGCAGCAGCAGCAGCAGCAGCAGCAGCAGCAGCGAGTTTCTTTTTCGAATTTTTTGCTTCTTTCGGGGCCTTTAGTTTTATAAAATGAATAATAAATAATTTTAATTGTGTTTTAATTAAATTGAGAAGAATTTGTGTTTAAAATGGAGTTTTGGCTTTTAAATGGCTTTAAATTCAGCTTGTTGCGAAAGTGCCCGAATTGCCCTTCAAGCCCATAAGGGGGCCCCGTGTGTCGCTGCTGCTGCTGCTGCTGCTGCTGCTGCTGCTGCTGCTGCTGCTGCTGCTGCTGCTAAGGCATTTCTTTTGCTGCTCTTTTTGCTGCTGCATTCTTCTTTTCTTCAGGACTTTGTTTGTTCAAGTTAAATCCCACTTCCCCCCTCGCCGCTGAGACCTTCCACAGCTTTATACACCAGTGCCTCCAACTCTGCCAACGCCCCCACATTATTTGCTGCCAAGCAGCAGCAGGGGGCCCCCAGGGGGCCCCCGGGGGGCCCCCTGGGGGCCCCCGGGGCCCCCAGGGGGCCCCGGGGGCCTTTTGCCGGCGGAAATAAAGAAGCAGCTAAATGGCATATTTGGTAGGGTGGCAGCAGCAAGAGTTCAAGTTGCTGCTGCTTGGAATTATTTTGTTTTTATTTTTTTATTTTTTAAAAGTTGAAAATTAATTTGAAGAGCTTCAGAACTTGCTGCTGCCTCCGCCGGCTTCAGTGCTGCAGTCGAAGCTGCCTGGGCAAAAGTTGCTGCAGCACTTTTGCAGGAGAAAAGCCCCTGGCGGAACTACTGTGAGCGAGCTGCTGCTGCTGCTGCTGCTGCTGCTGCAGCTGCTGCTGCAGCTGCTGCTGCTGCTTCTGCTGCAGCGGGCCGCCTCACTTCAACAGCCATTTCTTATTTGCTGCTGTTCTGCTGCAGCAGAAGAAATCGCCCGCTGGTTCTCGCGGCCCGCGCTGATGGAGCTGCTGTGCAGGAGAAAAGCCCCTGGCGGAACTACTGTGAGCGAGCTGCTGCTGCTGCTGCTGCTGCTGCTGCAGCTGCTGCTGCAGCTGCTGCTGCTGCTTCTGCTGCAGCGGGCCGCCTCACTTCAACAGCCATTTCTTATTTGCTGCTGTTCTGCTGCAGCAGAAGAAATCGCCCGCTGGTTCTCGCGGCCCGCGCTGATGGAGCTGCTGCTGTGTCTCGTGGACAGCTCCCCGCGCTGCTGCTTTTGCTTCCGAACATCTCTTTGTGAGCTTTTATGTTTAGGGTTTAGGGTTTAGGGTTTAGGGTTTGCGGCCAAGTTGCGTGGCTGTGGAGCTCTGGGTGAGATCGGGCGGCGGCGTGCAGAATCGGACTTGCACAGCAGCGCCGATTAGCAGCGATCGAGTTGCACTTGTGCAGAATAAATGTTTAAAATATTATTTAAATGTTATTTAAATGTTATTTAATTGTTATTTAATTCATAAATTCCGACGCATGCGCAGGCATCTCGGCGATCTGTTCCACTCTGCTCGGCGCGGACTTCAAAGAATGCGAAACTGACAACTTGGTGGCGCTTTTCTGCGTTCTCCACAAAGCCCTGCTGTCTGTACACCCCAGCTGCTACTCCAAAGCAAGTCCAAAAGAAAAATCGCCACAAATTAAAATCAGAAAAAAGTCTTTTGCTGCTGCTGCTGCGCAGGCCTGCGCGGCGACGCACTGGGATGTTGCACTGAATGAGCTGGTGAGGGCCGTTTCGGAAAGAAAACGAATCAATTAAATGGCATTATTGGTTCTTTGAAATAAATTATTTAAATGGCATTATTAATTCTTTGAAATAAATTCTTTGAAATAATTCAATTAAATGGCATTATTAATTCTGCAATTGCTTCCACTTTCGCGTTTATTTGCGCTGCTGCAGCTCCTCCAACTTGCAAACCAGCCCTCCGCCCCTGCAGTGCTGGCAGCTGTTGCAGCAGAGACGCGGCAGCAGCTGGAGGCGCTCGCTGCAGCAGCAGCAAACAAGTCTTTGGCAGCAGCAGCAGCAGCAGCAACCGCAGCAGCAGAAACATCCTTCCTCCCGCTGCAGCCCCAAGGGCTCGTCACGCTGCACATGCCACCCTCAATGGCGCTGCTGCTGCAGTGCAGCAGCACCTACAACGCCTAAGCGCAAACCCTAAACCCTAAACCCTAAACCCTAAACCCTAAACCCTGGCGGCCTGCTGCGCGCAAAGACCTCAGCAGCTACAGACGGCTGCAGCGACTCTCTCCAAACCCTAGGAGCAACAGAACTCTTCCAATCTTCGCCATTTTTAGAATTAACTACAATTAAAATTATAATTATTTATTTATTTCCACTTAGCTTTCAACTTGGAACTCTTAATCATAAGGAACGGCTGTTGTTCAAGTGAAGTGGCGACCCCCGGCGCCCGCAGGGCTGCTGAGGGCCTCCAGTGACACCGGGGGCCTCTCGCTGCTGCTGCTGCGCAGCAGCAGCAGCAGCGAAATAAAACTTTTCTGTTTTCGAAATGAAAGCATTTCGAAGAGATCTGCACAGGCCTCTGCTGCTTCCTGCTGCTCCCCAGGCGCCTTCTGCTGCAGCAGCTGCAGCAGCAGCAGCAAATTCAATTGCCCCGGACACAAGCCTCCCGAGATCGCAAAAAGACAACACGCGCGATCGCCGGCCCCACCCGCTGCAGCAGCCGCTGCTGCAGCCGCCGCTGCTGCTGCTGCTGCTGCTGCAGCCGCTGCTGCTGCTGCTGCTGCTGCAGCAGCTTCACTCCTCGTCGCTGGAGTCCGCCTCGGCCAGCCACTTCAAGAAGGGCTCCGCAAAGGCTCTGCACTTCTGCGTGGCGGCGTCGGCGCGGGGGCTGTCGTAGTAAGCGAGGATGTCTTCGGGCTCGAGGAGTTCTGCGTTGTAGAGGCGCTGCAGCAGGTAGGGGAAGCTGGCCATGTCAGTGAGGGCATTTTCGAAGCAAAAGTTCTCCAAAGCCGATAATATATCTTCTGCATGCACTGAAGAGTCGCAGCACTTCGCCACAAATGCCATTTTCTCCTCCAGCAACTCCGGACTCAGCCCGTCCTTGAACAGCGCGCTCAGCACCACGTACATCCGGCACTGCGCACACACCCACCCAGCTTTGCAAGTCCGCTTTCCGCGAGGATCTCTTCGATCTTTCTTCGCAAATTTCGCCTTTTATTTGCAAATCAGCGAAGATTTTCCGCAAATTTGTTTATTTGTTTGCAAATCAGCGAAGATTCCGCGAAAAAAGGAGCAAAAACGGGCTTTTGCAGAAACCGGAAAGCTGAAATGCAGGCTGCGTGAGCAAACGTGAATCGCTGGAGTGTCAGTTGTCCGCTGCACTATTTAACTGTTTAAAAGCCATTTAATTGTTTGAAATGCAATTTAATGCAATTTAATATTTAAATTCAATTTCTGGGACTGCGAAAAGCCCACCTTGGCGTCGAAGTCCTGGGAAACCTGCAGCATCCGGAGTTCAACGAAAAAACTGTCGGGAGTCACCGCCGAAGAAGTGCCAATCATGTTGCGAAGTCGCGCGGCGACTTCGGCTATTTCCGGACAATTTATTGTCAGTGCTTCCTTAACCACCAACTTAGGCCCTTCTGCATTGGCGTGTTTCTTTTCCTTTTTCTTTTTTTCCTTTTTGTCCGCCTCCGAGGACTTCTCCTCGTCCCAGCTGTCTTCGCCTGAACGCGTCAGATCGCGAGCCACTTGCGTCTATTTCGACGAAACAAACTCGAAATTAATTCAAATAATCTATTTTTAATTCAAATAATCTATTTTCAATTCAAATAATCAAAGTTTCCGCAATTAACAATTAAAATCGAGCCAGCAGACTCACCGGCGTTGGTCGGGGTCGCGTCGCCGGAGTGGTCCACGGCTTTGGAGTTGAGGCCGTCGGTGTCGTTTTCCTCTTCTCCTTTTTTCTTTTTTTTGTCTTTGTCTTTGTTTTTCTTTTCCTTGGAAGTTTTTTCGGACTTGTCTTCTTCTTTGGCGAGTTTCTCGGCCCTGCGCTCCTCCTTGGTCTTCTTCTTCTTCCCCAGAGTGGTCTCAGTCGCATTTGGCGGATTCTTCGCCATGTAAGTCGCCGCCTTGTGAGTATTGTCCAGAGTCCCCGAGTAGCCGCAGGCGTTGCATTTGCAAACCAAAACTCCTTTCTTCACAGTTATGTCAATTTCCGGCAAGTCGCAGCCCCCGCACAGCACGTACATTTGAATGAACCTGCACAGCAGCAGCAGCAGCAGCAGCAGCAGCAGCTCTGGGCCCGCCGCCCGCCGCTCTCCCGCGCGGCCCCTGCGCCGCCCCAACCACCACCACCAGCAGCAGCAGCAGCAGCAGCAGTAGCAGCAGCAGCACCCTTGCAGCAGCCTTGCAGCAGCCTTGCAGCAGCAGCAGCAGCCTTGCAGCAGCCTTGCAGCAGCAGCCTTGCAGCAGCAGCAGCCGCCTTGCAGCAGCAGCAGCCGCCTTGCAGCAGCCTTGCAGCAGCAGCCTTGCAGCAGCAGCAGCCTTGCAGCAGCAGCAGCAGGATCTGACTTGTCGAGAATGGCGACGAGGTCCTCCTCGCTGTGGGCGCCGTTGATGAGGGCCTTTTCCTCGTTTTCTTCGAACTTGACCATCGCGCCCAACTCGCAGCCGAAGAACTTGGTGGGGTACATGGGGGGTCTTTTGAGAGCGCGGGCAATTTCGCCCATGTTGTAGACGTTGGTGCGAATGCCGTTGCCGCGGCCCTCGATCTTGGAGAGCAACTTGGGCATTTTGTAGCGGTAGTTGGGGTCTTCGCGGTCCCGCGGGATGTTGACGTACTGCATTTTGGAAAAGCTGCGGGAAAAGTCTCGAGTTGGCGCGAAAGAGCGGCGGAAGCAGCAGCAGCAGCAGCAGCAGCAGCAGCAGCTGCAGGCAGGCTAGGCAGTTGCTCGGGTGCTCGGCGGAATCGCAGCGTCTGCAGCAGCCACTGGCCGCGCCCCTGTCATCTGCAAACGAGATTTAAGGGATTAATAAGACGAAAAGAAGGCTGTTGGGCCATTCGGGGGGGCGAATAGCGGGCGATACACTCCCCTGCTGAGAGCGTTGCTGCGGGCGGCGCGCGGAAACTTGCTGCCCTGTCCATCAGCATGCGGGCCAGCATTACAGCCGTAAACGTCGCGATCAACGCAAAACTCCGTGCAAAAGGACAAAAGAAAACGATCCGCCAGTCACTGAACTCCCGTAGTTGGACTTGAACGCACAACGTGTGCTGTGGCGCGCCCCCCACCCCTGAACTCAGCAGCTGCGGTGGCTGTTGCCTGCAGCAGCGCATCTCGTGCCCGCGCAGCTTCTCCCCCGCGTTCGCCTCCACCAAGATAGATAAATCTCTTTAATCCTTTAAAACTATCTTTTCTCTTTTCTCTAACTGGCCAGTAGACAAACTCTCCCGCTCCGCGCCGCGCCGCGGCCACACCGCACCAATTTGCCCTGCGCGCCTACACCAGCCGCATGCAGCGGTTACCTCGCCAAACCCCAGTCACCCAGCCTCCCCATCTCTTCTTTTCTCCAGATCTTATCGACAAATAACTCGACCAACACTTCCTAGTTGCTTTTTTCGGATTTGTTCCAGCTGCTGCCGTGTCAGGCGGGCTGAAGAGCACCGCCCGCGGCGAACCGCCTCTCTAGTTTGCACTGCCCCCTGCTTGCATGCGCCTTCACCGCAACTGTCCCGCCACGCACTGTTTCTCTTATATATTTAGCTTTGCTGGACTGCGTAACTCTTGAGTAGGCCTCCTTCGCAGCGGGTGCACTGGACAGAAGGCACTGAACTTGAGCTTCCCCTGCAGTCGCAGGCTTGAACTGCGCAGTTGGGCGAATCAAACAGTTCAAATTCGTATAGAGTGTGCAGCAATAGGCAAAACAGTTAATATTTGAGCCGCTTTCTGCCAAGTTCAGGCCGGGCTGCCCCAGCATACCGTAGTATGGCCACGCGGGCTGGAGGCTGGAGGGGCCTGCATCGGGTGCAGCCGAGTGCAGGGCCCTAGCGGTCAAATCTTTTGCATTATTTCCTTAAAAGTACTTTTAGCGCTTCTTGGCACTAAAGAAAGACAAAAGGCAGTGTCTGGTGCCAGCACTGGAAGCCGCTAGCCCTTCCTTGTCTTGGACACTGGGCTTCTGGAAGGCAAAAGCTTGGGACCCTCCCGAACTGGCTCCAAGGGCACAAAAAGCTGACTCTGACAAAATAATAGGTTTCTTTATGGGCTTTAAGTCCGTTTATTTTGTGGCCTAGGAACAGCAAGCAATGTCTAAATGGAATGGCTGAGAAACATGCCACAGGCAAAGAGAAACATGCCTCTTACAAGCAGCTCAGTTCGCAAATGGGGCCACTAATGCAACTTTAATGGCATTTTTGAACTAATGTCTAACTTGAATTTGCTGTAGGGGTCACCAGGGTCCTCGAGTGAGAGCCTTTGTCTGGGAACATCGCTGGAAGCCGGGGGTGGTGACCCTGAGTTGTTCATTTTGTAACTAGGATAGTTCGGGATATTTCCAAGCTTTATTTGAGGGGTATAAAGTACAGTGTGATTCATCATAAAGCATTTGATGAAGCCTAAGACAGAAAGCGGAATGAAAACTCGTGCGTGGGTGTCGGAAAAGTACTCTGGAAAGCTGCCATTCTGTGCCCTTTTCAAATTAGTCCGAACTCATTACAAACTAAATCATCTTTCTGACATTTCGACACATGAATACTCTTGTTGCAAGTGCGAAAAGGAAAGCAGAAATGGCCTCTGTGTCACAGAACTAGCTGGCGGTGCGACGCCTTCCCCTCGAACCGCGGCAATGAGTCTTTTCTTTGCTGCAAAAGAATTAAAAGATTAAAATAAAGTTAGTGTATAATAATTGTTTGAGAGTTTGGATTGGAGGGCGGGGGGAACGCAGCAGCTTGAGGGGTCTGGGAATACGAATACTTGAATATACTCTATGGGATGTTCCCAGCTCGGAAGATGTGAAGTTCCTAGGTAGCTTCTGAATCTTCTAAAGATGCTTCAAAGATAATATACACATTTTAGCCAGTATTTTTAACATTTTAGTTCAGAAAAGGGCGCAGGAGCTGCTATAGAGCCGCTGCTTCACCAGCTCGAAGTTGCTTATCTCGAGATATATTCCTTCCCGTAGTGCATGCCCTGTTGCGAGCCCAACCACCTTCCAGCCCTATAGCCTAGAGCCCAGCCCATATTAAAGAAGTGGATTTCATTTTGAACTAGGGGTGTCCTGGTGGTGCTTCTATTCTCTTGTTCCAGGCGTTTCCGAGGAGCCCAAACTGCCAGATTTAAAGACTCTGGCTTCAAAGTTTTCCACATCTGCTTCAGATTGGCTGTCAGTTGCTGCGCGAAATATGACTAGTTAGTGGTTATGCCTTAGCTGCTGAAAATCGGGGAGCAGTCGTGCGGTTTCGTCTCCCACAGAACTTCAATATTTCCTCCAAGTGAAACTTCTTCTTTCTTCATTTTCTAGCTGTCTTTTGTGTCTCTGGATGCTCTTTATAAAGGAAATCCATTATAGTTTGATCCTGGAAACATCCCAAGCTTTTCAGTGGAGATTTCTTGATGCTTTCGTGGCCAACTGAAATGAAATGTGACCCCTAGCTGCTATCCCAGGAAGTACCTTGGTACACGTTTTCCTCCAATTTACCGGAAGGTACTTTGCACAAAATTAGTTTTTGAATGGGTCGTACTGGACAGTTTATATTTCATAAAACATTTTCCACTTGGGTGCGCCAAGCCCAGCTTGCAAGCTGAGCTCCTACACTTAGCTCTCTGTAGCTAGCTATCTTAGAAACATTCTACACGTTTCTTAAGTAATATAAACGTTATATAAAGCAAAACAATTAGTTTAGATGGACTGATGCTTCTGAAAGGCCCCGAAAGAGTGGTGGACTTTCTTGGAAGTGCTTGATTGCATAGAGCCTGGATAGCTACAGGGCCGCTGCCAGCTCAAGAAACCATGCTTAAAGGCAGAGCTCAAGGATCTATTTAATCTTAAAAGTATGCCTTTTGAAGCCGATTTGTATATTAGTTTTGTCTTAGGCGAAACTTGAGTCAAATTCAAGAAAATCAACACCAACTAGCTGACTTTCAGGCTCCGTTGTACTGCCCAGAACTGCAGGAACAGTTCAGCGAGGGGGGCATTAAGCGTTTCGATGGTGGAGAACAGAATACAGAAATGCAAAAGTAAAAATGTTGAATTAGGCAACGCTCCAGAGGGCCTCACGCAATCAAAAGATGCCAAAAGGCACTTCAAAACGGGGCAGGAAAACCCGCAACTGCCCTTCTATAATATCGTGGGCTTTTCTGCGAGTGCTAAGAGAGTTTGCAAAGGAGGCAAATAAGCTAACCAACCAAGGAAACAGCTCGTATTTCACAGAGTTTGAACGAGGGAATGCCAAAAGATGCAGTGTTTGATTAAAGCAGCACTTAAATCAGAGATCTGAGAGAATAGTAACACACTAATCTATAGAGAAGAGCTAAAGCATCCATACATAGAACGCGAGTATACTTTATAACTCTCGAAGATAACTCTGCACTGGCGTGCTGCCTACAGCGACCAAGCTGGACAGTTGCTGCAGCTGAGTGTTGTGACTGTCCAGTGAATTCTTGAAGGGAAAATAAGTATTAAAATTTGAATTTGCAAGCCTCTTTTTCCATACAGTTCCCAAATCCCACTCCGCCAGAGCAAAAATGCCGTGCGCCAAACATTGGTCTTCGGCTGCACTTCACTCCCATTGAAGAATTGACGGTGGCCAGCAATTGGGGAGCAGAAACGCCGGGTAATTTCAAACTACATCAAAAGCATAATATTTTATGAAAGTGTTGACCTCTCTAAAGACTAAAGATCCGCCATCTGTGGCCTACACCGGAAGGAGGAATAGTGCGGCTGCGGGCCAGTGGTCGCCAGTGGCTCGCTGTGAGCACTCGGAAGCGGCTCACTGATCCACCGTAGAAGCAAAAGGGTTTTCTTCTGCAGAAATTCTGCTTTCATTTGGTCGTTTTATTACGAAATGGGGAAGAGCTCGTGAGGAAGGCAGGCGGCAGACCACATGCGCATTAGCTAGCCTGCTGCAGCCGAAAAGAGGGCACTGCTGGTCGATTCTTTCCTGCACTTACGACGGGAGCACCACGATCGTCTTACACCCTTCCTTATTACTATTCATTAAATTTTGAGTGAAAGCCTTATTTGCCGTGCGGTAGACAAATTCTGTATCTGCAGCGCTGCCCGCAGCGTCAGATCAAACCCAACACCAGAACCCACCTGCTGCATCCCAGGAGAAAGCGCGGAGCCGACACCCATCTGTCAATTCCAAGAAGCATTTCTAGTTTGCAAATTGCAAACTAATTGAAAATGGAAGCTGTGTCCCCTTGCAGCGTTGCTAATGCGCTCCGGGAAGCTTCAGCAGTGGAGCCTGACGCGAAGAAGCCAGTTGCTGGCGACTCGACTGCAGCCGTCGAAGAGGCTGGCCAGTCCACCGTTTGCTGCAGCAGCGAAGATGAATATCCCAGCTCTGGTGCCTACCCGAGCGATGACGAACGCCAAGACAGTGATGCTCAGCCGCAGCCGCAGCAGCAGCAGCAGCAGCAGCAGCAGCCAAGTGTGAAGCAGCACAGCCCGCCGCCCGTGCCGCAGCTCACACTCCCTCAGCAGCAGCTCCCCAGACCACCCTCAGAAGTCCCACCAATTCAAACTGCTCCTTACGCTTACACCATAAGTGGCCTGCAGGATGTGACTGTGGAGCAGCCGCCGTCTTCGTGGCTGAAGCCGCGGATCAAGATCGACGGCCCCGAGATATTCCACGGTGAGCGTGCAAAACAGCTAAATTAGCATTTTAATCTCTTTGGAAAACATAAAATAATTCAAAAAGCAAAACATTTCAACCAACACGCAGCTGCTTTCCGCATTCAACTTCTGCTTTCCAGGACTGCTCCGGGCCAACGACGAGAATCTGCCCGCGCACGAAACACTGCCCTCCACTGAAACCTTTGTGGCGTTTCAAGGACAGGTCAGTGGCAGCAGCTCAGGACTGCATGAGTTTCTTGAAATTGCGCGATTTTTGTTCAAAAAAGTGAATTTATTTTGCATTTTCGGGATTAATTCAGCATTTTTGCCTCCCAGAAAGCCCATTTCTCAGCAACTTGCGCGCTTTCCTGCTGCAGTGGCGAGTGGTCACCTCCGCCGGGACCAGCTCCTACATTGGATCCACCATGAACCCCTGGGACCCTTCCACTGCCACTTATCCGTTGCCAATAACTTACAAAGTTGCAGAAGATGCAGTGAGAGTGAGGGAAACAGTGCCTTCTGCCTCGCGAGCCAACGCCCGCCTCGGAGTCCTCGAGAGGGTCCGCCGTTTCTTCTGCACTTCCATTGCGGAGTACATGCAGAGTTGACGCGGCGAGCTGCCTCTTGGCATTTTTCACTGACACCTCACGGCGAGCTCGGGGCTCTACGGGCGGCTCTCTCTTACCTGCATTTGCAAACTGCTGGACTCAGAGCCTGCCAGCTAGCACGTGACTACCACTTTCCTTTTTGTTTCGATCCACTTTAGACCCAACGCCCTTTTTTCCGTCAGCCTTCTTCTGCCTGTGGCTACACTAAGTGTTTGTCCCTAACTAGAGCAACTATGGCAAAGCTAGTCCGAGCTGGATGTACACTCGGTTGCTTCAGCCAGCAAGAGCTGCAATGCGCAACACTAGTTTTGAATTCATGAACTGTAGCTGTGCTCGAGAGGCACTCGCAATTGATGTTGTCTGTCAGTCAGAACAAGGACCAAATGGCTGTCACGGATTTCTGTGATTACTGCACACCACTAGCTTGAGTGTGGCCCCAGCAGGCGAACTCGGGGCTGCTGCGCTCATAGATTTGCACAACAGCGCTGGCAAACAGCTACATTTTGGGAGAAGTGGCAATTTAGGTCCTGTTCATAGTGGTCTGACACGCCTTCAGGTTGTCCAGGTAGTTCTGGCAAAGAGTGATGTCCGTGTGGCGGGTCATGCACTGCGCCAAAAACAACCAACACAGCCACCAAACTGCTTCTTCTTTGCAGGCCACAACTTTATTTAATGTAATATAAAAGCACGGCAAAAAAAGAACAATTTAATGCGCCTAGAGTGCACTTTGAAGAAAAAGAAGCCCGGTGTACATGCAGCTAACAAGCAAACGCCAGACCGCTGCCTGTCGCCGTCCCGCGCGCTGCGCGTTGGCTGCAATGCACTTCGGTTGAAAAGAAATAAATTAAAAAAGAAATAAATTAAAAAAGAAAAATACCAAAAGAAAAATACCTGGTTAAGTTCTTCCTGGTAAGCTGCGCAGGGGTTTTGCTGCTGCGCCCCCAGCTGCATCGGCTGCTGCGGCGCGGCGGCCGCAGGCGCTGTGTTCGTGTGCACAACTTCCATAGAGCGCGGGCCCATGACTGCGTCCACGGCCCTCTGGGCCACGCCAAAGCCCACTCCCGAGGCCATTCCACTCGCCACATTTCCCACCATGTTGGCCATGAAGCCTCCGCCGCCGCTGCTGCTGGCCATGGGGGGGGGGCTCGGGGGCGCGGCCACGGGCGCGGGCGCCGCGGGGCGCGCAGAACGAGACCCAACTGCAGCAAAAAGACACGCAAAATGACCCAAAAGGTCCCAATTAAACGCAAATTGCAGTATTGAATGCATGCAGCCTCTGCAGCAGGAGATTAATGCGTCGCAACGGCATGCAGCGACGAGCTTTCCAAGTGAAAACGCCGAAAACGCCAGAGTCCAACTACATCGACGCAGCGGTGGTCACTCAGTGGAAATGCAGCGCTGCGGCTAGGAACTCGCTTGTGTCCCAGCCATAAACAGCATTCCAAGATATATAAATTAATTCTAAGTTCATCAGTGAAGGCTCGCAATTGGGGGAGAAAAACGAAAGATGATGCAGCGCATGCAGCGACAGAAAGCAAGGAACGCCTTCGAAGGCGCAAGCGGCCAAACTGCGGGCCACAAAAGCGACAACTGCAATCAAGAAGTATTTAAATGCAACAAAAAGTACAAAAGAGCCATAAAAGGCCCTCCCGTCCCTCAGAGGAAGAGGGAAATGCTTTGAACGCACAGAAGCCTCCACCTGAAGAAGATCGGCGCGCGCCGGAACTGCTGCGTTGTCTGGGCATCTTCAAGACAAGACGAAAGCGTATAATGGCGAACTTCAGAAACTATTTCAAGGACGCGGCTATTTATGACGATGCTACGAATGGCTGATCACGGCTGCAGTGCTGCGGCCAGGAGAGGCGCGGGGGAGCTGCAGCCGCGCGGACAGCAGAGGGGAGGCAGGCTGCTGCAGTTTGATAGCGGAGGAATTAGGGAATTGTTGCGTTTTTCTGCTAATTAAAATAAAATCACTGAAAATAAACTCGTGAAGCAATGGCTCTTTCAAGCTGAGCGCTCTAGAGTGGGGTTAGGTATTCCTTCGCAGCTGTCCCAAGAGCAACTCTGGGCAACAGGGCTGCTGCGCATTCGCGACTGCGTTTTCCACTTCTTGTTCCTCAATGTTTTGTTGATTTGATACATATATGGCGTTCTCTGGTCAAATTGAATCCAGCAGCAGCAGAAAGGGGCCGCGGGGGCAGGTGGCCGTTAATTACAACTGACACAGCTTGGCAGCCGGCCAGATTACTCAGACAGAACCTGCGGCGTTCCTGAGGAAAGGACCTTTGAGTTTTCGACAAAGGTTGACCTTCCAGCGTTGTGCTTTCCCCTGGTTTGCCGCTAGAAGTCGGCGCTCCTGTGTCTAAACTAGCGCAGCGCATGTCTCCCAGCGAAGCTTCCTTACACGGAGTTGAGCAGGCGAAACAAGAGAAGTTTGTCTCATGCCTGCGCCTTATTGGGATTGCATGCTGCTGCTCGTGTGTGTGAATGCATTCCAAGGCGTTTTTTCTGTTTGTGTTGCTTCCTGAGACACCGAGGACTTGTCGCCTCACGGAACTTGAAAAGCGGGGAAGCCGCGTCCGCTGCGTCCGAAATCCTTTTTGAAAAGTTGCATCGCATTGAGCGCGAGACTAACTTGCTGCCTCCCCAGGCCCGGAAGTTGACTTCTGCACACGAAGCCGGACTTGCCGCGGGATTGTCTTCAGGGCTGAACACGGGGAATTGAAGTGACACAGTTTGGATCGGCATTCCTTTCGCCTGAGTCGGGTAAATGGTATTGAGCTTGCGAGTGCAAACAGGCCTATAAACAACTGACAGGGGCATTTGAAGGGGGCGTCTCAGCGGCCCTGAGAACAGGACCAGGTTCAAATTCCACAAAGTAAAGGCTAGAAGGCAGCAACAGGAATCGCCCAGCTTTTCAGTGCGAGGATGGCTGGGAACTTCACCGATTTCGGTGACTTGGTGTTGATTATCGGGGACTTTCACGTTCCGCAGAGGGCAGTGGACCTTCCCCCCTGCTTCAGGGAGCTGCTGCACACTGACAAGATCCGCCACGTCTTGTGCACTGGAAACGTCGGAAATGGTCTTATTCTCGACTTCCTGAGGGGCATTGCTGGATCTGTCCACATAGTGAAGGGCGATATGGACGAAGGCCTTGACTTCCCGGAGTACAAAATACTGCAGTTTGGTGGGTGGCTGACGATCTTGCCGTTGCGCCGCCACTTTGATTCAACTTTCGCAGTTGAAAGAAACACAGGCTTTGACAAGCAGAGCGGGCCCTTGTTTTCTGTTTAATGCTGCATTTTAGTTTGTTTTTTCGTTGTTTTTCATCTTTTGAAGTCGCCAGAGTGTTTGCTTTCAGGGGAATTCAAAGTGGCGTTGCTGCACGGCCACCAAGTCGTGCCCTGGGGCGACGCAGACGCGCTGCTGCAGTGGCAGCGGCGGCTGGACTGCGACATAATTGTTTCAGGCCACACGCACAGTAACTCTGTGCGGGAAGTCGAGGGGTGTTTCTTCATTAACCCGGGCTCTGCCACTGGCGCTTACCAGCCGTGGGCCCCCTCGCCCACCCCGAGCTTCATGCTCATGGCGCTGCAGGGGGCCTCTGTGGTGCTGTACATCTACGAAGAACGAGACGGAAAGGCAGAAGTGGTGATGAGTGAATTCACAAAGCCTGCGAAGAAGTGACGGTGGCCGCCTTGCTGCGCGTTCATCCACACTGCAGTTGCGATGCGCGAATTTGCATTTGTCGCAGCAGCAACTGCCAACTGAGCTCGTCTTCCTGTATAGTTATATATAGACCACAGTGACAGCGTCTCTTGTTTCTGCCAAGACGATAAAGGCGGCCGCGAATTGTTCAGAACTTGCAACCTGCATTGCAGCGTTTCTTTTTGAGTCCCGAAGGGTTTTGAAACAGTTTCTCTTCATTTTGTAGGCTGAAGACATAACAAGGCACTTTTTCAAGTCATAATGAAGGGCTTATACTCGCTAGTGCTCCGCGGCAGAAACAGAATACACTGTAGGCTGGAGATATAACAGAACGATTTCGAAATCATGAGGAGCTTTCAGTCGCTAGTTCCCCAAGGCAGAAACGGCATACACTGTTTGCTGGATTTTTCCCACCACTTTGGAACCAGTAACGGAGCTTAGCTTGCCGCATGCAAGCGTCATAAGCTTAGCATTTGCTACCGACATCTGAGACTGATGGCTTTGAAGCCGTATGCCATTTTATCGAGTGACTTCTGCAGATATTGTAGAGATCAATCTGAAGATTCTGGAGGTGTTGCTTGGTCAAAGCATTTTCTCCCGATGCTTTAGTTGCCACAGTAAAACAACGGAAAGGCATTCGGCTCCAAAGCTATTTGTGTTGGTGTGTTGTGTCCCCCAACCACTAACGAATGTGAAGCTCATGAGTTTGGCGCGTGTATACCGCAATCTAAGCTCTAGTAGGGACATCCATACGCATTAAAATTCGAAAGAAACGGAATAGTGCTGGTTTCCGGAATGACATCATTGGATGTCTTCTGCTAAATTTTCTCCAGACACAGTAAGTCGCAGGCAAAGTGTACTTCTTTGCTTTGCGACGCGTTTTCTTCAGTTCACTGTGTGTTGACTATCCAGTGGTATAAGCTTTCTGTGCGCATGATGGGTTGGCTCAACTCGTGCAGGCGCTGCACGTACAGATGTGCTTGGAATTGATGACTAAAGGCGAGTACTGACGACCCAGCACTACGCAGTTATTCTTCACTCAGTACCAGGCGGCTCAGCGCTATCAAAAGTGGAAGAACTGTAAAGTGTATCCAAATAGAAGCGTTGTCATGGCAACCGGTTGCACGTGTACTTGGTGAGCACCCCATTTTACTGCAGCACTATTGATACCTACGGTATTTGAAAACCAGCTGCCGACAACACCAAAAGAACGCACAATAGCTATCACAGTGCACAGTTGAACGGAAGACAATATTACAGCGATAAGAGAACCAAATACACAAGGTATTCCTCTCCTTCTGAGGGCGGCGTCTTCCGCAGCAAAACGTGGCACAGGCAGTAGCAGCAGAACGCCCTTAAAGTCTTGTAATAACGAGTTACCAATGAGTTCAGCCGCCTAAACTGGTACACAGTTCTTTGAATAATGTCCTGAAGAGTCACTAGTTGAGTCTTGAACTGGAGTCTACATCTGTGAGGGGAAGCAGCTCCTGTTGGCCTCTCCATACAGGAATGATCGGGTCAAGCATTTGATCCAGCAAGAAGAATAATTTAAACCCTCAAGCATTTTGTCTGTTATACAGAAACGGACTCGAGAGGAACTGGCTTGGAGTACTTGACGCTTGGAGTAACACCCTGACTCCAAATCCAACACTAGCTGCTGAGAAAGCTAGAGGGTCGTCAGATGCGCAAATGCTGCAACCGCCGTCACAACCATTCTAGTGACCGTTCTGCGCACAAAAGTGTTGAAAACTGAAGATGTACGCAGCTTTCGAGGGCCTGTACGCAGCCAGAAGTGACATTAATGAACGTGGCGACAAACCTGAAATCCTTTTGTGTTGTTGCTCCTCCAAGGCCTCCACCTTTCCCTCTGCTCTGAAGTGACCATTGGCCCTTAACACCGGCTATGCAGTGTCCCTTTTGTAAAATAATTTCTCTTAAATTTTTCCGACGTTGCACTGAACGCTGTACCTACTAGTGTTTGGATCCCTAGACCCTCACACACCTACTGAAACGCGACTTATACAAAAAATTACAAAGCAACGACCGGAAATCACGCACCCTCGCACGAGGGAAGATGCCATATCCTTTCTTGAATAACGCGTGAATTCATTTGCAACGCATGAATGCATTTGAAATGAATTCACCGGAGCGTCTAACCATAAGTCTACACTGAACTAAGAATGAAGAGCCGAGGTGTACTTTTGTCCTTTATGTCGAGCTTTTATTTATTTTTGAATTTAATGGCACAGATCTCTTTTTGGGCTTTGTAAACGACGAGGCTGTTTGTGTATCATGTCTTGGAGACCTTCCTGCGTGGTGAGTCGAACCTCTCTACAGCGGACATGGTGGCAGTTGCTCACAATATATGTACTAAAGTGAAGTTCGGCTAAATATTGAAGCGCATTTAGCCAAGGTTCTCGTTTTCTCTCGGAGGAAAGGACGAACAGCCGGCTTCGTCGGTGTGGGGAGTGCTGTGGCTGCATGCAAGGCTGGGGCCAGAGGATGAAGCTGCTGCGCTAGGCTTGCAGGCAGCATCAGCTTCATGCGCTCATGCCCCGCCGATGAACAAGGGCAAACTGGGTAGAACTTGTCTTAAGGAAGTAAGACTCTCTTTTCCCCCGTAACCAAGGCCGGCCTCTCGAAACGTAGGCACAATGGTGGGTCGTCGTGCAGCCCTCTCCCCTGGCGCCTACCCCACAATTGTAGCTCTTCAGCTGAGGAAGTTGCTGCATTGCTAAGCGCCCCGTGGTGCATAGTTTTGCTCACATTTTCTACTTTTCGTGTATCAATTCAAAATTGAAGCTCCATGCGTCGTGGGAGCTGCGGCTCATGATGGGGAAGGCCCCGATGCGACTGCGGTTAAGCTGTTCGGCCGCCGCCATGTGTAGATATACCTCACCATTATTTGCACTGATTGTTGCTGAAATATCAAGTTCTAGTGCAACTAGGAGGTTCCCGCTGCTCACTAGTATTTGCTTCCCTCGCTTGACGGTTGCCTTGTTGCAGTGCCCCGTTCTCGGTGCAGATCCCATGTTGGCTGCACTTGGGAAGTGTTGGGGCATTCTTTTATGTTTCAGCAGTCCTAAGTGACTGTTGAACGTTTCCTGCAGGCGCCGGCTGCAAAGAAGGGTGCTTCGGGGTCATCTAAGAAGAAGCTTCCGTCAGATCCGACGTCGGCGAAGAATGCGAAGAAGACGACCAAGTCGCTGATCTTCCAGAAGACTCCTCGCAACTTCCGCATTGGCTGCAGCATCCAGCCTCGCCGCGAACTAACAAGGTGAGGCGAACTGCTTGCTATAGTGGTGGCTTGCGGCCTTTTGTCTCATGTTTTTTTAGTGATGTGTGCTGCGTTTAGGTTTGTGAAGTGGCCCAAGTATGTTCTCCTTCAGCGCCAGAGGAGGGTTTTGATGCAGAGGCTGAAGGTGCCTCCTGCGATCAACCAGTTCACCCACACACTCGACAAGAACCAGGTAAGGGTGTTTGTTGAAACGGGGCATCATTATGTAATCGCAGCAGCGCGTGTGTGCAGCATTCTGCAGTATATTATGCATTTTAGTGCAATATTCTGCGGTGTGTGGTGCATTTTTGGGTCTATTTTTGCAGACTGGCCAGCTGCTGCGCCTTCTGGCGAAGTACAAGCCGGAAACTCGGGGGGAGAAGAAGGCCCGTCTTATAGCTGAGGGAGAGAAGCAGTCAAGCGGTGCTCAGGCTACCAGCAAGAAGCCAGTGATGCTGAAGTTCGGTCTCAACCATGTCACGGATTTGATCGAGATCAAGAAGGCCAAGCTTGTTGTCATTGCGCACGATGTCGTTCCCATCGATCTTGTCTGCTGGCTCCCTGCCCTGTGCAGGAAGAAAGACGTGCCCTACTGCATTGTCAAGGGCAAGGCTCGACTGGGGCAACTTGTACACAAGAAGACGTGTGCAGTCATAGCGGTAGACGCCGTCAGAAAGGAGGTAGGCCTATGCATGTATCTGTACTTCGTATGCATATATTTCAGTTCATTCTTTGGATTCAGAGTTTCTCTATGTGCATCTTTGCATGCATGCAAGACGCCGGCTTAGGGATGAGCGCTTCAATCGTTGACCAGCGACTGTGTCGCGATGAGGTTCACGCAAAATAATCGTCTTCAGCTGAGAAAAACCGGCGCTTGCCTTCAGGATTTGCTCATTTTCTTTTTTTCCCCAATGATCGGCTCTCTGTCTTTAGTGCTTGATCAGTAATGCCCGAGGGATGACATTATATTTCTTGAGAAGCGGGGTATTCCCTGCAATGACATCGGCATATAAATAATCGTCTTCAACTGACAAGTTGGGCTTTGCATGTGTGTGCATGTTTTTTTCTTAATTATTGCTGCTTTATGAGCTAACTGCATCTTTACATGCTCGCTGTGCGTGTCAAGAGGCTCATTTGAGCTCTGGGGGACATGATGATTTGCCTTCAGGACTTGCTTACTTTCTTTTTTTTTTCCTATGGTCGGCTCGCTCTCTTGAGTGCTTCATCAGTAATGCCCGAGGGATGACATTATATTTTTTGAGAAGCGGGGTATTCCCTGCAATGACATCGGCATATAAATAATCGTCTTCAACTGACAAGTTGGGCTTTGCATGTGTGTGCATGTGTTTTTCTTCATTATTGCTGCTTTTTGAGCTACCTGCATCTTTACATGCTCGCTGTGCGTGTCAAGATGCTCATTCGAGCGCTGCGGGAAATGATGATCTCTCTACTCATTGAGTTGGTTCATTTGCAACCATGAAAGATTTTCTGTCTTCAAAGTTCGCTGAATCCGCATTGCTCGCGAATATGAGTGTAGACTGCTGCATGTGCGCCTTCTGTGTGTCGGAGTCATATCAATAGCACTACCTTCACTGGTAATAACGAATGCTAATGCCTCACGTGACGTTCCACCTGCAGGACCAAGCTGAGCTCGAGGCGCAGTGCAAGAACTACCGCGCGATGTTCAATGACAACTCCGAACTCAGGAGACGTTGGGGAGGTGGCCTTCTAGGCATCAAGTCGCAGCACGCACAGGAGAAGAAACAGAAGCTGATCGACGCGGAAATGAGGAAGAAGGCGGGTCTCCAGATAGCATAGACGTGATATGCATGCTCTCATGTATCCTCACGAAATGCACTGCGCTTCCAGGACCGAAGGGGGTCTAAGAATCCTCGTTAACGCGAGCCACAACACTCCCGAACACCGCGCAGTTTAAACGGACAGCAACAGCTTCAAACAGCCGTTTTGTTTGAGCAGGTCCTTGATTGTTTGTATCGGAAAATTTTGGAGCTGAGTTGCTTGCAGGCACTTCCAGCGCATAGTTCGGTACGATGACAGGGAGCCAAGTGTTCTGTAGTGTAAGAGGAATAGAAAGTAGCATATCGCTTTCATGTATTAGTATAGACCGTCTTAGGCTGCTTTCTTTTGGTGCTTTTGGTAGCTTCACGTTAGCCGTGGATTTGCTTCAGAGCTGCGCCAAGTGTGGTTACTTCAGAAATTAGAAGAGTGTCTATGATGGACTGCTGAACTATCGCTGCGTATTGCCACAGAGACGGTCTCGTTATAGCACCAGGGACAGTCTCTGCCATCTGCAGCGAAGACTATGCCTTGTTGCTGACCGTATAGGAACCTCTCTCTGAAGGAATGGTGAGGGGAGAGGGCTGACAGCGCGTCAACATGCCAGTTTTCTCTTATCTTTCCCGTGCCAACGAGAGGCGTTTTCGACAAAGTGCATGTCTTCCTGTTTGGGGCTGAGGCGGATAGCTCCAGCTTGTGACTAGACTATACTGCCTTTCTTGTGAGTGTCTAAGGAGACCTCGGCAGTCTATGAATGTATCTGCTTTGCAGTGGCGTACTGCATATGCTGCCTTGTTTGAAATGCCAAATTTTTACGGAGGGCGGAATGATGAAGGCAAACTATCCGTGTTTCAGCTGACCTTCGGGTACTGTGATGCACCTGTACAGTTTGTATTCCCTGACGAGCCTTCAGTTTCTCTTCGATCGTCATGCGATTATTTGTGAAGAGAGCTGCATTGGATATCGCTGCGTATTGCCACAGAGACGGTCTCGTTATTGACACCAGGGGCAGTCTCTGCCATTTGCAGCGAAGACTATGCCCTGCTGACCGTATAGGAACCTCTCTCTGAAGGCATGGTGAGGGGAGAGGGCTGACAGCGCGTCAACATTATAAATGGTTGGACTGGAAATATTTGAGCGGAACCTTCCCAAGAACACATATCTCCACACTTTTTAGAGTGTTGCACTGCTTTCGGTACACTACTGGTGTGTGCACGGCTGACTGCTCGCGCTGTGGTGGAGGGAAACGGATAGCCCCTGCTGATGAGCAAACTTTACTGTCGTTCTTCCGAGTATTTCATTGAGGAGAACACCGGAGACCTGAACTGATTTGGTAAAAGGCTATTCGCATTTCATTTGTCTCCCGTGAGTTACTTTGTAGATTGGGTGGACAAATTCTTATTAAGGGCGAGGTGATGAGGACATATGATCCGTGTTTCAGCTGACCTTCGGGTACTATGATGCTCTTCTACAGTTTGTATTCCCTGACGAGCCCTCTGTTTGGTTGAGGCAATTATTCAGTACTTTCGGAGAGGGATGTAATGGACACCGCTGCGTATTGCCACAGAGACGGTCTCGTTATTGACACCAGGGGCAGTCTCTGCCATTTGCAGCGAAGACTATGCCCTGCTGACCGTATAGGAACCTCTCTCTGAAAGCATGGTGAGGGGAGAGGGCTGACAGCGCGTCAACATTATAAATGGTTGCACTGGAAATATTTGAGCGTAACCTTGCGAAGAACGCATCTCTCCACATTTTTTAGAGAGTTGCAATGCTTTCGGTACACTGCTGGTGTGTGCGCGGCTGACTGCTCGCGCTGTGAACGGATAGCCCCTGCTGATGAGCAAATTTTACTGTCGTTCTTCCGAGTATTTCAGTGAGGAGAACACCGGAGACCTGAACTGATTTGGTAAAAGGCTATTCGCATTGACAAATTCTTATTAAGGGCGAGGTGATGAGGACATATCCGTGTTTCAGCTGACCTTCGGGTACTATGATGCTCTTCTACAGTTTGTATTCCCTGACAAGCCCTCTGTTTGGTTGTGGCAATTATTCATTACTTTCAGAGAGGGATGTAACGGACACCGCTGCGTATTGCCACAGAGACGGTCTCGTTATTGACACCAGGGGCAGTCTCTGCCATTTGCAGCGAAGACTATGCCCTGCTGACCGTATAGGAACCTCTCTCTGAAGGCATGGTGAGGGGAGAGGGCTGACAGCGCGTCAACATCACAAACGATTGCGCTGA
Source organism: Eimeria necatrix (assembly GCF_000499385.1). Classification (NCBI taxonomy): domain Eukaryota; phylum Apicomplexa; class Conoidasida; order Eucoccidiorida; family Eimeriidae; genus Eimeria; species Eimeria necatrix. The sequence continues at coordinate 107,983 of NW_013654809.1, read as the reverse complement.
TAATATTTCAGCAGCAGCTTGCCAAATGGGGAGAAGTCTGCAAGCATGTGTTCGCGTTTTTTCTCAGTTGCAATGCTTTCGGAACACTGCAGGCGGCTCACTGCTTGCTTTGTGCTAAAGAGAGGCGAATGGCTCCTGCTGATGACAAAACTATACTGTCGTTCTTCCGAGAATATCAGTGAGGAGAACACCGGAGACCTGAACTGATATGCAAGGTCGCTGCCTCCATTGCGCTGCTTTATGAACTGTGTTTCCAATAAAGGCGAAATGATGAGGACAAACGATCCGTGTTTCACCTGACCCTTTAGGGTTTTGATGAACTACTACAGCTTTTATTCCCTGAAAGGCCTTTTGTAGCTGCTGTTTGTGGAGGGATGTACGACGTGCGTCGCTGTTAATTGCCAGGGGCGGTCTTGTTCTCAACATCCGATAAAGTCTATGCCATCTGAGGCGAATAATATGTCTTGCTGATGGCTGAAACCCATAGAGCGATTTGCATCTATGTGCATTTCTTCCGATTAGCTGTTGCAGTAAAAGGGGTAGCCGCAATTGATGAGAGAACTGTACTGTCGTTCTTCTGAGTTTTAGTGAGGAGAACACGGAGACCTGAACTGATATTTTCAGAGGCTATCCGCTTTGTTTTAACATTCTGCTCAAGCTGCATTGCGAACAATATGGATTAATTTCTAATGAAGGCAGGATGATGAGGACAATCGATCCGTGTTTCAACTGACCCTTGGGGGTTGTGATGCATTTTTACAGTTTGTATTCCCTGAAATGCCTTTTGTTTCTGCTGCATGGGGTGGTGGATTGTCTGTGGAGTCCGGAGCTCGTGGTGGCATTCATTCGCGAGTATGTACATGTGACGAGGCGTTTAAGGACACCACGAAGAGCCTATGGCGCAGTCCTTCCCTTTGGGGAAGCTGCTGTGCTATTTCTTCGGAAATGCTGTAGGGTACTGCAGCGGGAGTTTCAGTGATGCTCCCCTCGTTTGTGCGGTCCAAACGGCCAATTACCGAGTTTGTCACTGGGGCGGTGACAATGCGTCGAAGCGTGGCAAAAAGTGAACAGATCTGGCGAGGCCGTCCTGCGGCAGAAAGCCCAGCGCTCCGCTGTTTGGACGCTTTTCAGTCTCCCTTGCAACTACTGTAACTACTTCAAGTAATTTTGTCGAGGTACTGTGTCGCCGACCACATTTCAGATTCGCACCTTGGCCTTAGTCCTAGTTTTGCGTAGTCCTAGCTTTGTACGTATCCTGGTCTGAGCCCTTCGTGCAAATTCTACAAAACAAGTTCTGCAACGGCTCTCCGGAGTGCCCGTGAGGTCCCAGTGATCCAATGCGCATGCTTGCTAGCTGTAAGCATGCACGGTTGGTGCAAAAGATACGTCGCTGCCCGTGGGAATTCGGAATGCGGGAACACTTCAGCGAGCAACTGGGTCGGACAAAGCAAGTATATCCACGTCGAAAGAGCCGTGCGACAGGCTGCTTTTATGTGAATGTTGACCTTGGGTCCAATATAGCACTGTGAAGTTCATCTGGTTCCACAGCTGGACGGCGACAACCTATGCACTATAGCTGTCAGTGGTCCTGTGAGCATGCACCACCCATCTGCGCAGCGTATCCCTTGCTTCATCGATATGCTAATGTTAAAGGCTAGCCTTCGTCAGCTCAGCTGCCGGGCTCAGTTCATGCGTCGCCAAAGCAAATATTGAGTGTCAAGACATGTTGGAGGAAGTTTGAACAAAATACGAAACCTTTTCAGGCACTGTTACGGTCGAACTCTTCACTGGCACTGTTGCCAGATTAAAACCGTCTGAACTTGCAGGCATGCGCTGCCGCCCGAGCAAGCAATATGTAATTTCTCTACCATGGGCTGTGGACTGGGCCTTACCAAATCGCTTCTTTCGCATGAAGGGGCAAAAACTCATCAGTTCCACATGATGGTGTGGTGTTTGTGTTTTCCCTAGCTGAGATTATGTTGTTTATTGCCCTCGGTGCAGTAATGGCGTAGCCGAACTTTAAGCATTTCGACGACAGAGGGAAGAGTATAAAGGTTTTCTGCACGCTTCAAATTGCGCGTCCCCATGTAGTCCGGCTGGGCTTGACTTGCCTGAACTGGTTGCCGATTTGCCTGAACTGTTTCTCGCTGTTGCTTGCTGAGCTGCATCGAAGTCTCCTCATTGTTCGAATGCAGAGGGACGTAGACATCGCTTCCTTTTTGTCCTCCACTACTTGTTGAAATAGAGGGATGGACATCATCTGTACCTCCAGGCGCCACCCACTTTAGACCGAACAGTGGGAGCTGCCCTCCACTGGTTGCAACAAAAGCAATTGCTTTGGCCCCTAGAGAGCGGGCGTGTTTCATTATGGCTCGTGTAGATCGCTGAGGCGGCAGCAATAGCTCCACGCGAAGGCCGAGCTCCCGCAGCCTACAGCACAGCATCTGTGCGGACGCAGACCGGGGATCATACGTGCCTGCTACTGAAGGCAGCATATGCGCAGCAGACTGAGTATCACATGCGTCTGCTATTGAATGCTCGTCTTCTCCGTCAATAGTGCTATTCTGAATAGCTGGTGCTTTGCCAGTAAGAGCGCCGCCGTGGCTTCTACGCGAACGCTCCGCCGTGGATTTTTCATGCAGGGTAACCAGAACATCAACAGAGCTCCCAGTGTGGGGAAGAAGACCCTTGTGTTGCAGCAGTTCCATAAGTACGCAGTCACCCATACCCAAACCAACTCCAGTGACTGCAGGCCTCATTCTTCCTCGGGTGTGAAACGCTTGTGTGTTTAAAGGCGGATTTGCCGTTAACATCTCCATTTTATTCTTAGAGATATGAGGCCCTGTATTTACCACTTCCGCCGGGTAGGCGCCAGGTCCCCCATAGCAACCACCTCCTAAAATGGCTCTAAAAGCGGCCTCTGTATCGAATGCTTCAAAAACAATGCCCGTATAGTAGTGAAGGCCCCGCACAATCAGAAGATCCATGTCGATCCAATCCCCTGTGCCGTAGCCCTCTTTTAGCAAATGAAGCACATACCGCAGCTCTCTCACAGAGTCTGGTAGCTCTTGAGAGCTATGGCTTTTACCAGAATCAGCAAACCTTTGTTCTTCCAGATGGTTCTGAGTAGACATGTCACCGTTTCGGCAGTCCTCAAAACGGCGCCTCTCCAGCTCCCGCAGTTTTTCGGATAACTCAAACGCCATGGCATCGCTGTTAACGTCGAACGAAAGTATTCGCTGCAGGACGCGGCGGGACTTATCCAAGCTGATGTTTAGCCTCTCCGCGAGCGCCTTCTGTGTCTCCTCTTGGCTTTGTCGGCCGGCACGATCCAGCACCTGCATTGCAGTGATGAGTTTGTGCTCAAAGGGGCATCCATCATGTGTAGTCGTTCCGGTGCTAATGGAAGATTCAGAAACAGAAGTGCCAACCTCAGCACCTCTTAAATCTTTGTCGGTCCACAGAAGATCGCTTAGCAGAGCCCGGCTCCCTATACGAATGCGCACATCCCTCGAAGAAAGGCCCACATTTTGGAAGAGGCGAACTGCAGCGGCTATCAGTTCTGCCGTTGCAAGGGAACAAAACTGTGCGCGATTTCGCTTTGCTTTTTGACTCAAGTCACCTTGGCCTGCTGCCTCTGAGGGAATACCACTGGAAGGGTTCGCCTCAGGAAGAAAGGGAAGTACTATATCGAGGTTCCACTGGAAATGCTCCCGCCTTCGGCCACAACCAGGTCTCTCATGCCGCCAAACTCTTTCTATAGAATACCAGCGGCGAGCTATTCCTGAAGGCTGCTGTTGCTGTTCTCTCTGAAGCATACGGGCTAAGGAAGGCGTGATCTCAGGACGCAGACAGAGGGGATCTGGACCGCTTACGTGCAAACAGTAGATGTGAGGGGGTATAGTAGCGAGTGGAGAAGAAGGCGTTTCATATGGCTTGCCAGGAAGTGAGGAAGGTGCATTGTTGGAACCCGAGGGAGAGAAGTGAGAGTAAAGAGAAGAGCGCTCGACTGAGGGGGCTTTGTACTCGCGAAACCCAAACTCTGAGGCCACCTGGTGCCATTTAGAGAAAACGTATTTGTGAGCAGAAAAAATGCTAGGCGGGAAGTCCCGAAAACCCCGAGGTGGCAACAGCGAGTCTGCATAGGCCCCTGCTGAATGAGCCTCTGGACTGTTTCCTTTGGCATCTTCGTTGACGGACTTCTCTGCTGGATTTTGCTGGAATGCTGTCTTGCTGCTGGGCAAAGCACGTAGAGCACGAGAGCGATCAGCTTCACTTATCGTGTAGCCGCTTTTGTGCCTTTGAGCAGAGCAATGAAGCGCCGTTGCTTCAGTGCGAGACGCCAGTTTTGTAAGGAACGCATATTCGCTGCAGAAAGGCCCTTTAAAGACTAACCTTCCCACCTCCCCTTTACTTAAGCCGTTGCCATTCCTGTCACGGTTTTCCCTGTACTTGAAGGAAGTACATGGAAGGCTTGGGGCCGGCAGCAACGCAGAACGCCCAGTTTTCACCCATGCTCCTCGTCTTTCTTTGAATGATCGGAAGGGCACGATAAGAGTAGCCCGTACAGTAAGGAAAGCCTGAGTAAGTCCCAAAAGTAGCCAAGCCAGCGACCGCATGCTAGATACGAAAGCCAATGCATGACTAGTACAACCACCTCTTTAGGGGCCCTCCAGTTCAAAGCTAATCCACTGGCTCCGCTGCTCAGTGTGTGCCATCGTTGGAGGGTGACCAAGGTTCCCTTGCCTTCGTTCCTGCTGCTGCAGCCACTTACTTAATGCACCGATGCTCGGTAGAAACTGCGCCAGCAACAGTCACTTGCATTTCCCTATGCTGCATTTCCACAACATTGCGAAGGAATCTTAGCAATTCTGTCCCCTTGTTGTCTGGGGGTAGAATGTGAGGAGATCCATTATAAATCTCGAGAAAATAGATATCAGGCGCACTATTGCAAAATGTGAGAAATCCCCTGAATTCTGAGTGAATAGGAGACAGCTGGCATTCCATATAATGCAGATCCCTAGGGGCCCCACAACGCGCTTCATCTCGGGCTGGCACTGGCCAGTAGACATAACCACATTGATTTTTGTTTTTTTTTGAAGCTTTATTGCTTGAACTGATATAGCGCTCACTACCATTTATGCTGTATCTCCCGCTGTGGTGGCTTCCGCAGTATTCGCGTTGCACGTGCCCGCCTCGTGTCTTACCCATGAGGAGGCCAGCCGGCCGCCGATGAGATTTTCAAATTCGTAATGCATTCTTAATTAATGCTCTTGGGAAACAGGGCACAGGCGGCGCTGCCGCATCCTGCCCTGGCTTCGGCAGTGGACCACGGCATCGTTCAGCAGTTCTTGGCCCCGAAAGCCTCTCTGAAGAAATGTCACACTTGCATTTTGGACGGGCCGTTCCCATTATTTTTAGGCGATTTCCACCGTTGATTTGCCGAGATCTACTCGGCAAGACTGTGAAAGTGCCACAGGACCTAAAGGGCCAGCTCAACTTACTCGTTGTGGGTTTCAAGGCATCTCACTACAAGGATATGGACTCTTGGATTTCATTTGCACGCACGCTTAAAAAAGATCTTGTTAAAAGGCGCAACATAGACGATTCGCAGATCGAGACCTACAGACTGGTCATCAGGTCGGAAGGAAACATTTGCAGATCGATTCAGCACCCACTGTTCTCACGTACAAATTACATCAGACGCCTGCCTAATGACTGCAGCCGGACGTTGAGACATTTAAGCATGCACAAAGATAGGTTAGCTCATGCAATGCTGGACTGTACTCTATGTTCAGGCACCCGGGCGGTGTGTTGCTCCGCTGGTGGACTGACGAGAGATTACGCTTTGCAGTAGGCAGGGGGGATTTCGTACATGACGAATGCGAAACAAAGAAGACCACTGAAGAAAACGAAGGGGACGGAAGCACTTCCCTAAGACCACCGGAACAGACCGGCAACGGGGAGAATGAAAGCGGTGCAGCGGGCTACGCAACAGAAAACATGCGTTTGTCTGCATTGCAAGCAGTCCGTTCTAAGACTCTAGTGTGCTTCACTAACAAGAACGCATTTGTCGAGTCCCTTCAGCTGGCAGACGCCCAGCGGGCTTACATATTCCTTGTAGATAGGGAAGGCGAAATCTCATGGTGCGAACATGAGCATTACTCCGCTAACAAGGAGATAGCGATCCGTGAACTTCTGCAACTGCCGACAGCAGAGGAGCAAGGCTTGCTGACTTCAGAGGAATTGAGCTCACAACGAAGCCTGCTACCTCCTGTGTGATGCTATCATTTGATTTGAAGCATTCACAACAAACGGGAAGGACCTTTGAGAGTAGAGCTACCGCTGCGGCAGAACTGCCAGTTGTTCTCACCGGCCTGAAAAGCTGTGGAGCGCGAATGCATTTTCTGGTGCAGCAGTGTCTGAACAGGATTCTTGTTTTGTTAAAGCTTTAGATTCAAACAAGTGAACAGAATCGCGCATCCAGAGCTGAAGTGGTCAAAAGAAGGCCTCCCCATACGATTTTTTAGTTCTTGTGGGCTAATAGTGTGGCATGCGCGCAGATGGCCAAATTCCTAGCTTTGGCGTAGTCTTAGTTTGCGTCATGTATCTACGAGCCATCATCACACCTATCTCTTGCGAGAAGGAAGTATCCGGAAGACCGAATCACGAAAGGGATTGCAGGCCTGCTTGTTTTCATCAGAACCTCAGATTTTGCTTTTGTAGCCGTACGTGTGTGTTGCAACTGAACCAACGCGATACTGGTGCACTGGATCCATCTGTATGATACGGCTGCAGGCTTGGCAGATTGTGCGTGGTTGAAGCGTGACGCTGTCCAGCAGCCTTGCACTTCAGGTTGTTCTGCAGATATCCGTCAGATCGTAGCTAATGAGTGGCAAGGGGACCACCTACGCGTACTCTGCTAACTTCGCGGAGATAGCCGTACAAGGACTGGATATGCCAGCAGCTGAGCTAGTGAGCAATTAGAAACTGAACGAACAATAATTAGAGCGTATTACTGCGAGGAACAAGGGGAAACGCATCAAGAAAAGTTTGAGCACAGCTTGAACAAAAGGGTTAGAGAGTGAGCCAAGGGCCGATGAAAGTACTAGATCTAAGTGAGCACTGGAATAAATGAGTGAAATTATGTCTAATCTGCGGGTGGCGATGCCACTAATAATGATTCTGCAAATCAACAGTAGAGAACAGATATCAGCCGGCATGGTCCGGCGGCAGCAGGGGTATCCAGACAGCCAGATACGGATGGCAGACTTCGTGTAAGATTGTGAATGTGGCAACTACTACGGACAGACACACGCACGCAGACAAAGAGCAGAAAATAGCGGCGACCACCTCTGCCAAAATGAGAGCGACGACCTCCTCTGCTGTAGATTCAGGCAAGGGACTTGAAGAGGCAGAAACGTTAGGAGGACGATGACGTTCCTTCGAAGGGAGCCAGCAAAGCAGTGTTGGAAACGCTGTAACGCTGCGCAGAGACGACCTCCAGGGATGCTTCCTTGTAGAATGAGGAGAATTAGAGTGTAGCCAGAAGTATATCAAGTAGCCAAAAATAGTTTTGGAACAGATTAGGCTCAGTGTTCTCTGCAGTTAGGCGGAGTTCGGGGATATTTCAGTGTTCGACTAATGCCTAAAAGTCTTTTTAAAACGTTTTATGGCATGCAAAACATGGCTAGACTCATCCTTAAACATGCACTTTAGCTACGGTAAAATATTGAGGGCACACCAAACACAGGACGGCTAAACGCATGAAACGCAGAGATAAGGCAGTGCTAGCGATTCAACCCTGTATGGGGGGAGCAGTATTGTAATTAAATGTGGAGCAAAAAGCCAGAACAGCACTGGGGAGAACTCCAGAATTGGCTGATGCAGCAATTTTGGTTAACGCTCCCCCACAAATTATCAACTGAAGAATGTTGTTTGGAGCTTTCAGCAGGGCGTCAACAGTAGCATGGGGAATTGTCATAGTCAGTAGATTCGAGACACTCTAACGGTTTGCTGTTGCTTGGAGTGGGCGGAGTGTGTGGGTGCTCGGTTTCCTGACGATTTGTGGGGGATTGAGATGGGCCATCATTTTGAGACAAAACGCTGGAGAGCATGCGACCTGGTAGTAAGATGTTCAAGCGTTAGAGTGTCAGCTGACGGCTCAGTGCAATTAATAGAAGTTGCGATCTAGATGCAGGACGGATAGGCGGGAATGCAGCAGAAGATGGCAATGAGGGAAGGACGCTGTTCATGGCCAGTGCTCAGATAACGTGAAACGACGTGGCCAGCTATAGCCCATGGCAGTAGAGGAGAGAGTAAATTTTCTACACACTGTTCCTAAGTCACGCGACCTATAATAGAGCAAAGTGGAGAGGACGAAGCCGGAAGAAACATCAAGTGAGGCTAATTGTGCTGGTGAAACTCACGTAGCCATCCAGTATGGCGGGGAATTCAGGGCTTCTTATTTCCTTTTTTCTTCTCAGCGGAAGAGGCTAAGGTAAGAACATTACTGGAGGAGTGCCGCTAGGGCAGCTCGCCTTTGATGAGTAGGAGAAAGCCGCCTTATCTGCCTACGGTTGGATTTGGTCGACGTACCCGCCGTTCTGTGCGCCATACCAACCTATTAAACATTATGTTTAATAGGTTAGTATGCACGACAATGACTCAGGTGAACGGAATTTGCTCGTGAGAGTCAATTATTACTCTTTGAGTCGCCTAAGGTGATGGAGGGTTTTCTCTCATTCGCACAGCGAACAATACATGAGACGCTGGGTAGTACAATACAGTTCTCCACATTAGACGGCGAAGCTGGCATTCATCAGCTCCAAGTGGGCGTGGACTGTCTCAAAACAGGGTCATTCTGCTTAGTGATAAGTTTAAAATACGATGCTGCGCAGCCTTGATGGTGCTCTTTCTCCCAGAAAAGCCAACACGAAAACAAACCTTCAAATATTACTCGGGCAAGATGCAATCGGGTTCTTAGATGACAAGAAAATATGTAATGCCGGCCTCGCCTCGCGATGCAGCCCTTGACGCTCGTTCAGTGAAGTAACTTCACTCAATTTTGCACAATTGCATTGCCGCTCTGCGCCGCCCCCGTAATCGGATTATTTCGCGCATGGTACTGAGCTTGAAGCAGATATGGCATGTTACAGGTAGGCCTTTGGATTAAAGAGCCTGGATAAAAGACACAGACGTGTCAGCTCGTCGTTCAGCTCGACTAATTCTGCGTGTTCACGGTGAGGGAGCTTTGTTTATCTCGCTGAGACTCACCAAAAAGCACAGCCGCTTTCATTAAGGCCGAAATTGTGAGCAAGCAGTAAGGACGATCCAGCAATGAGTAGCCGCTTAAAGTATCCTTTGAATATCTGGAGTCACTAAATTATGCTCGTTATACAGTGACGCCTCGGCACATGTCGGAGGACCCTACGAGGACAAAAAGCACACGACCTTGAGATTCCATGCGCACGCTATGAACCCACAACTGTTGTGGTCCCTCTTGACAATGAAGGTCTGTTGTATTGAAATATGACTTGCGGACTTAAATGCAATTCTGAATAATTACTTGGAAATTTGCGCGAAGCATCTTCCGGCAGCTTGTTTTCCTTCCATCATTTTAGAGCTGTGGAAAGTTTGCCAACGATAAGAACCATTTTTGACGCACCACAGCACAGCCTTTGGGGGCTACAGCAATATTTCAGAGTTGGCATCCTTGCAAGGGATCCCGAATAGCATTTTGGCGTGGATCATCCCAGCCAATCGCCGCTGCCGATGCTGATCTAACACGCTTATCCACATCTGATGGCTACATTGTGAAGTACTGTTTAACAAATTGCTGCTTGTCTAGTCCAATATAACGGCTCTTTTAGTTGCTCATTGACACTCGCTTTCACTGAGATATATGGCAGAAGTTCTGTGTCCGTTCCAGTAGGAAGCGTGTTACACTATCTGCTTATTAACCCTAGACTGGCGATCAAGGAAAAAACATTAATCGCCCTCTGGGGAAGATGCTCTTCACTTAATATATTCGTACAAGGGGACGAAAGTGCTCACTACCTGCAGTTGAACTACGCTACAGCACGACTTGTATCACTTTTGCCGAGATTAGTCCCTTTAAGGTGATGATGAGACAGAACCCATTCAGTGCAGCCAAATCTTTACAGAGGTCAACAGTCTTGAACAACGTTGAGACAAGGGACAAAACTCAAACATTACATGCTAAGCATCAACAAATGGTCTACGCCGACCCCAGAGTTTGTGGCACTGAGTACGCTATTGCGAATAAAGTAGTGTTCACATCAGCAAGGATGTCCCAGCTTCGCACTGCTGCAGCCAATACAGCAGCAACAAGAGCACGATCTTGACTACACCGAAAACAGTCCAACAGAGCAGCAACAATACTTACAGGAGGGCTGCCGTGGTAATGTTGACAATATGACGGAAGCACAAGGACCACACTGCAACGACAGAACCAAGCAACTAATAATTCCTTTAGTTCCTACTGTAAAAACAGAGCGAGAACAACAGCGTCACAACAACAGCGAAAAATACCGTTAAAACTTGCAACCGTTAGTGCAGCACCGACCACAACAATCGCAACAACTGCCCCAGACGCTGGAGCGGCCGAAGAAGCAACAATATTTCAACAGAAATGTGGGAGCACCAGCACTTGTTTGGGCGGACGTGATTTTACCTTGCACAGCTGCAAAACTACTTCATATACGTCTGATGAGGACATGAATCTGTGCATGGCGCAGTGGCTCTGACTCCGTGCGCAGTTTCAACCTATCCACTGGAGCCGGAAGGTCTGCTTTCCAGAACTGGTGTGGTCGTTAATGGGAATCGTTGCATCACATGTAGTTTCTATACTTTCAGACGTTTATCCCCTGTCAAAACTTTATACAACGTTGAATCTTCTCAGACCATGAAAAGCTCAGTTACAAACCAACGTAAATATTCGGAATCTAGTGAAAAGTCTTCCGCACGGTTTCAAAAAGATAGTGAGCAATATCTGTTTGATCGCGCTGCGGGTAATGAAGAACTGCAAGGAAACGAAGTTCCACGACAAGTTCATGAGTACTGTGTCACTGTAGCTGTAGAAGCTGATCTCTTGGAATCTCGTTCTTATGCAGCTGAGCGAATTCTAGAATAGCTATGAGGTATGAGCATCTCAAAGTGTGTGGCTCTCCTAATGTTGTACGAAGAAGAGTTTTCGAAGTTTTGCACTTTGAGAGTAATTTTGTACGGAGTTTTACGTATTTTTAATCTACTTTTCAATAAGTTTACATACAATTTTGGCTATATGCTTTATTCCACCCCTGTACCCTGCATTCGTCATGTTGTGGCAGGACGCATTAACAGTTGCTTGAAACTAAAATCATTGTGAATATAAAAAGCTATGAAACTCGAATTCCCCCGTTTTCTATCAACGTTGTGTTGGGGACTGGTGCGTTGGCTTGTTTGCAGATTGTTCCAATTTGATCCAGTAGCATTTGGACGCATCACACACTGTGGAAATGCTAGTAATACCACATTGAGCATCATAATTATGTGTGTTTCCCTGTGGAAAAACAAAAATGTTCGCGGCTACATTGTACTTGATATGATGAGTCTCAAGTGCACTGGTTGCGTTAATGATCTGAGAGAATAGAAGCCAGATTTCACTTCCTTTAAAACGTACTACAGTGAGAGTATGGCTATACAGTCTCTTCCAAAATTACATAGTTTACGTTGCGCGCCGTAGCAAGAAAAAAGGATGGGGCAGAGTGTTGCGCCAAACTTTTTCATACCCCTCAGTGCACGTGGTGGAAGGAGAATCCCAAGTCACTTCGCACCCCTAAGTTCCATTTACAAGTTTCCTTTCGCCACAACATGGGAAGACTATATTTTCTGTTCATTTCAAGGCTCTACATTGGCCAAAAACTTCGCAAGTGTCACTTAATTAGCTCAGTTTCAGCACACCAGAGTCCCTGTTGTGCGCAGCACAACGATGCCGCCCAGAAATGCCCTTCACTGTCTTGAAATTCACAATAAGTAGATTTACGTGGTGAAAAATCTGATAAACAAGCAAATAAGCTTCTTCCTTAGGCGACAAGTCCTGGTATGCTCGGATGGTAGATGCAGAGTTTGGGGCTGGCAAGAAGGACTGAAGCTGCTGTAAGCGGCAGCCCCGCGAAGAAAGATATATCCCGGTGGAAACAGGGAGATAATAACGATGCTGTTTCGGCATTCCAAGTGCATGGCGTCGTAATTAGTCGTGATAAGAGTCAATGGATGCAGCCAAAACGAGATAGGGAAGGAGCGGAGCTGGACTGAGCTCACACCAGCCTCTGCCATAATTGATTTCGTTTGTCGCTCCTGGCACACCTCCTTATCCCGCGATATCGTGGAAGAGAACAGCTGCGTATATAATTGCGTGAATATGAGAAGAAAGTTAGGAAAATTTGAGGGCTGAGCAAGGAGAAGCGTATCGTCCATGGGCACCGAGGTCCGCCAAACGTCCTCTATTCATAGTGTTCCGCGAGACGACATGAAGTTTGATATTGGATTTTGATTAACTACGAACTAGTATAAGATATGGGATTACTTTTAAGAGCCTTAACCGCAGAAATTCTAGGAACAGAGAATGCGAAACCCCCTCTATAGGTATTTCACAGAGCAGTCGCACAGGCAAATGAAACGTTGGACTCTCCTCTGTGCAAATCTTCATCTGCTCGCGAAGCTATTCCCTTTCTGTTCGTTGGACTTTAACTCAGGATTCGAAAGCCCGACTAGATTATGTGTGAAAGCAGTTGTCTACTTGTGATTTATAGGTCTTGTGCAGCGTGTAGCAATATAATTTACCCAGGAACTGGCTTTTAGTGCTTCCTAATTAATTAATGAAAAGCATCCTTACTTTGCCGTGAGGCCTTGAACAATGCAGATTCCAGTACAGAAACGTACAACCCGTGTAATAAAAATAAGGGAATAAATTGTGTTCAAATGCTACCAGATTATCGGGGTGAGAAGAAAGAAACAAAATAACTCGAACAAAAGGGCACTGCAAGATTCTTGATTACGGGTGCTGTGCCGAAATTATTAAGTTGAATACAACCTTTCCACGCTTGAGCTAGGCGGAAAATTTTGTTACGGCGAGTTCCAGGCTTGCTTTCGAGGGAAAACGACGAAGTTAGCAGTTACCTATGCACTGATAACATTTATTACATTATTTGCCTTACTTACTCGGTCTGGTGGGAACTCAAAAAACCTCTTTACTTCTATTTCCACTTTCTCAGAAAAGTGCTTAGCACGTCTTTGATACTCCGCTGCACAAGCTTGAATCAAAATCGCGACACCATAGTGCACATCAAAAAAGCATAGAGCATGTATCCACACACCTGAGGCAGTTTAAGCTGTTTTTCCTCCCTTTGAGGAACGTACAGACAGGTAATGCCAATAATGTTAACGCGAGAACGCAGTGGGTTACTACATTGCCTGCATAATGCTCCCAGTACCTGAATAGTAAATGTCAATGCCCCTCTTCTCTTTTCCTGCTGGCCTGTGTTTAGACGTATTCAACTTTTATCTTATTTATTCTGCGCTGACAAGGAGCAAGATGCACCGAAATTTTTTTGTGTAGCAGGACACAGCACCAATGTACGCCGCTACACTGCAGTGTGCTTTTACATGTGGATACTCTCACCTCTGGCTTGCTTAAAAAATCGTTGGCTTGTCAACATGAGTTTCCAAGCCAAAACTGTAAAGGACTAGCTTGATACATTTTTGAAGTGCAACGTATGGTACGAACATACCGGTATGTCTAATCTTGTCTACATAGCATGAAGCTGCGATAGGCGTGCTGCTGCCTGCACTCCGGTAATATTGCGAGAACCTTTTTACCAGCACAAGGCAATGTGCGTAGTACAGATGACCTCAGCTGGTGCTGGTTGTGAAGTCTCTCTGTTCAGAAACAATAGATTCACCAACGGTTATTGTACAGTGCCGTATCTTTTAAGCGAAGAAAGTCAAGCCGAAAGCAAGCAGATACATTCCGTCTGTGTGCGCCGTATGGAACACCCTGTGCGGAATGTAATTTTCTCGGCTACTCGAAGAAAAGACCCATGAAAGCGTTACATAGAGTGCCGAACAAGAACGCATTAAACAACCACTCATATGCGCCTGGGCCCCATGGACCAGTGCATGCTTCTGGTGGGCAGCCCCGTGGTTCACAAGGGCAGAGCACGATCGCCCCAGGCTGTACGAGTTGAAGCTGGATCCCGAAAAAAGATACTAAGTACACGACTAATGTTTTTCCACTTTCCCCCTCAAAATAATATATGTTATCTAATGAAGCCCGCTTGCGCGGTACTAGAGCCTATGGATGGCCGCTGGTGTGCGAGTGACAAGCTAACTCAATCTTAGACTACCTTTCCCAGTTCTAGGTCTATTCACCCGAACTTTATAGCTCATATGCCTGGAACAGTCTTCAGTTCCTGCTTTTTTCTATGCGTAATGCTCTCCACTGTCAACCGCTGCGACTGAAAGCTGGACGGACTAACCGGACAAAGGTTTAATGCAGTGGAGTGCTTCTATGTCTTCCTCCCTTCTAAATTGCTTACTGAACGCCTTCACCTACTTTTATGGCGATGCAGTGGCAATGAGAGAAGGAAGACAGCAACGTTCTAAAACTGGAGCCTGACATGTGCCTTGGCAAGACCTTCCAACAGAGGCATGAGCGTTTTTTGTCACCTCCAGGATATAACGAAAGATCCAGTTAAGACTGGTCTTTTTCCATCCATTCTTATTTAATTCTTTTTTTTCTGGATCCCTTTTAGTCGCTCCGGAAGAGTCGTGTAATAATAATATGCAACGACTGGCTAAGGAGAGTAAAGCAAAGCGTGATAGCGATGCTGCCTACATAAAATGTATTTAAAGTTCTTTTGATTGAACAAAAGTCTCAAAAACGTTTCAAGAGTTATATCCTACCAGCAGTATTGTGGTTACTGCACTGCTATTGATTCGTTTGCATTTTCGGCAAGTGCATCTTTCAAGGGTGTGAAAGGCAGCAATTGGGGTCGCCGGATCTAAAAAGGCAGCATAAATTCGAATCTAGCATAGTTAGAGTAATGTGATGCTCACTGATGAATGGCTTCCAGTGAAATCATATGTTAACACTACATGATTCAACTGCACGCCGCTGCCAATTCGGAGCGAACTGCCAGCACCGGCAGCAGCATCCAAAACGGAACAGCAGCTGTCTATAAAATCTTGTTTCAAGATTTTATCGTGCTGCACGGCAGAAAAAAGCTCTGTTATGGTCTGGCGAAGTCGCTATGAATCAGAAAATGTCCCAGCGCAGAGGCAGTGCTTCAGTGGAAAATGCATCTTTCATACCACTCCTTTCCTGGTCAGGCTCCGCGGGTGATGCGTCAATCGCCTCAACGTTGGCAGAAAATTTACGAGCGACATCTTCTGCAGCGACAAAAGATAAAGGGAGACCGGCCACTAGACCGCAACTCCTAGAGAGGTACTGGACAACAAGTTCTACTCTGCAAGCGAAGGCTCATGAAAACAAAGGTTTAGCTGGTCCATTTAGCTGTACGCTAAATCGAACGACACTGTCTTCACTACTCAACCCTTCTTCTTCTTCTTCGATAAAGCCTAGCGAAGCTCTGAAAGTACCCTCAGCACAGCGTTTGACAGGACCTGCGCTCCGGACAATCGCCAGGAGGCATGTGCATAGTTTCCATGTGTCGGGTAGCGGACCTCCCCAAGCCCCGAAAAAGGAAGCACACAAGATGGAAATGATGCTTCGCCTCTATTCCTCTCAGCAGCAAGATAGTCTTGCTGATGAGGCAGAATGCGCTGGAGCACATGAGATGAAAACGCGCAATGCTCCACTCATTCAAGGGGAAGCGACGTCTTCTCCAGCGGTGGTGCATCACTTCGTTAGTAGTGGTAAAAGCAAGGTACTACATACTAGTAAGGGGATGAAAGTCATGCGAGATTTCTGCCGAGTCGGTGCTAGTGCTCCGGCTAATCCGCTGACGCCGTGCTGCCCGCCCCACAGTTTGTCAGTAGATTTTCATAGTAAGGAAAATCTTCTATTAACAGAACCTGCACCTATGCGGCTTTCACTGCTTCTACCAACAACACAGCAAAAGAACGATCATGGCCACTCGCGTCCCTCCGTTATTTTTGAAAGAAAAACTAGCAAGGCGGTTGGAACAAATCGCCTGCGATCATCTGTTGGCTGCGTTGCCCAGCATGGTAGAGAAATGACGCAGACAACAGAACGCGCAATGCAAAGAAAGGGTTCACAAAAGGTTCGAAAGGGAATGGCAACCCCCGCTCCTGTTTCGAAGTATCAAGAAAATTGCAGTCACGCTGAATTGATTGAACAACGCCGACTGACCCGAGCGTGTACAATCTGGACATCGATATCGGGCAGCGGAGAAGCAACTTCTCGGACCACGAAGAGAATCAATGTGAGTGGGCCTGTAGAAAAAGTGTACAGTCTACTATAGATAGATGCAGCTTTGTGTGAATCATTCAACACATTTGTAACTTGCATGCGTCTGGCGATACAGGAAAGCAAAGAGACTGCAACACCGCCTCCTTCACCAGCTTCAGCAAACAAAACAATAACTGAGTGCCCCTCGTTGCAAAGGCAAAGAACGAAACGAGAGTCTCCTTCGCCTACGCGACTAGACTTTCCCAGTGTGGAGAATCATTCTTTACCATCGCCGCCTGCAAAGGCACTTCAGGAAAAGCTTGACACAGGGTTAACGTCGGAGAGAGAAACAGCAACAACAACTGCAGCTGAAACACCTCCACAAGCCCAGTTCGGAATCAATGTTACAGACGAGCCGAGAATGCAGGAAAACCAACATGGCAATACCATTAGCTCAAGGTTTAAGACAACTGAGTATAAACTAAGTTGTCCTAAGCTCCCGGATCTACAACGGCCTGCAGGTTCATCATGCGCTTCTCGTTACAACCCCATATTTTGCAACAGCACTCGAGAAACAGCAGACGATAGCAAAAAGGGCGAAGAAAAGATGAAAAATCTTGCGCTCCTTCGGCATAGCGAAGTATCGTTTGTGTGTGTAGAATCGTTTGTCTCCCTTTTGGCCGCATGTTGCAGCGTCAGTTACTTTGGGAGTGATGAGAAGCTACAACAGATCAAAGATCTAACGACTTCTCCCTTTCACTGCTCCTCAAAGCCACAAATAGGCCTTGAGGAGTATTTGGTAAAGCGGATTTTCAAGCACGGAAAACAAACTGTCAACGAAGGAATAATGGCTGCGGCACTCCTTAACCGTTTTCTCTGTAGACAAAATAGCTTGCTTGCTGCTGCACTCCAGGGCCGCATGCAGCTTCACCAACAGGAACACCAGAGCAGCAGCGTTAATGAAGTCTGTAGTACAACCCCTACTGGCTGCAGCACCCGAGTCGGGCTGGCAATTCGGAAGTCTCCATCAGGCAATAACCGTCTGGTCGTAACAGCAGCTCGCATTGGATTTATAGAGTTCAACTATTTGACTGCCCATAGGCTGCTGCTGACTTCATCATTCTTGGCAAGAAAAATGCATAGAGATGATCATACAAGCATCAGGCAATGGGCTCAGGTAAGAGGAGGCTGAAGTGACACCCAAAACAATTGGTGACTCAGGCAGAGCAAACAACATGACAGTAGTGCCCCCCTGCTAATACATATACTAAGACACCATGTGAAAACCTACTTTTGAAAGACGCAGTTTCAACAACAAAGAAATTTCGTCTTAGTGGCAGAAGAGTGATCAGTAGTCGAATTTTCCGCGCAACAAACAGATTCTCAAGCTATTCCACAACACCCTTTGTACGTAGAACTGCACATAGGTTGCCATTGTGGCTATTCCTTGTTGCTGCTTTGTAACAGCTTGGCGGTGTCCCTGTTGAGGATTTAGTAGAGGCAGAATCTGCATTTCTGCAAGTCCTCGGATGGTAAGCAGCATCATTCAGCTTACACGCCTTCAAAACCTTCTGGTGAATTGCCGCTATTCCAAAATGTTTCATAATCATACATCTATAGTTACGTTATGGCAGTGCACGGCTGCACTGTGCCAAAGCTCATCCTCACAACTGTTGCCCTATGCTAGCATTTTGCGGCGTTTGTTGCTCAGGCGAGTACAAGTGACGCTGGATGATTTTTTTGCAGTAAGCGCAGTCACGCCCCAGCGCATCCTCACACACTGCGACGCGCACATTATTAAAAGTATGGCTTAAAACTCTCGATAGGAAATAACGCGGCAATTCTTGTTTGCATGCTCAGACTGCTCTAGCAATTTCCCTTGGAGATTCGCGGCTTCTTGGAAAACAGGGGGAGCTAGAACCAATAAAAGGAGACACTGCCACGACTGAGTCGTACATTCGTCAACACGCTCATTTGATGGATAAACACTCCAATGCAGCCTCAAGTCCCTCACCGCAGGCACTCCAAGATAACAGAGCCATGCAGCGGCCCCAAGATACGGCTATCCTTGAGCAAGTAAAGTACTGCCAAGGCAAGGAGGCTTTCACTTGTTGCTTCTGTCCGTCGTGTAATGTACACTATTACGGGCGCCCTTTACAAAAGGTACAAAGCCTGCGGTCTCCTGGTTTGCCTCCATGCTCGGGCGATGCTACCTCTCTGCCTCAGCCAGGCATGCTTGATAGAAGCCCGCCATCTGGCATTCCTTCTACATCTGTTTTTTTGCCTATGGAGACTGCACCATGTCGGTCTGATCAGCAGTGTTGTACAAGTAATCCCCTTAATGCAGTGGTGTCGTCGAATGAAGCAGCACAGCGGACAAATATAAAGTGCGGGCCAAATACAGCGCATAAAGCTGCCCCACTCATGCAAGAGTGCCACTTTCAAAGCAACCAGTTCCTGTCTTGCACCAAGGCCCTGAAACACATTTCGTCCAGTCACTCAGTGAAACAGTTCGACTAGATGGCAATATGCAGCGAGCAGCTGACAACAAAGGCTCAGGTATTTGTGCTGAAAGAAACGCATCGGTTGAGCAGCTGGAACGCGATTGCAGCGGAAATTGCAATCACCTGCACGAAACGTGTTCCTGCTAGTCTTCCGAAAACAAAATGATGTAGTTTTGAAGACCTGCCTTGTGCTCAAGCGCACTTTTTCACTTACAGGAGACTGGCGAATGGGATATGAGTACACAGAACAGGCAGTGCACACTGTACTGGACAGTTCTCAACAACAAAAGAAAAATTGAACAAGCGAGTAGAGCGCTCGCCAAAGCAACGTAAGTATACCAGCCGCGTGCTGAAGAGACAAGAAACACTAGTCAGATCTGCCGCACTGCGCGTCCCTCAGTGTTGCTATAGTCTTAATTAGCAAGTGCCCTACTACTTTCAGATGTTTGGCTGCTGCTTGATCAAATGAACAACTGCACTGAACTTGGACAGCGTGTACGGTGACAGAGTGTCATTGAGGATACTTCTAGAGGCTAGAGTAGACCCTTATTCTCTCCATGAACAGCTAAAAAAAGGAAGTAAATCCTCAGCAAAATTAAAATTCATTGGCCGAATATTAAAACAGTGTCCAGAGGACTGGCTCACCGAAAGTAAAAGCAGCCACCGGTACTAGCAGCAAGTCCTATGCTTCGTACGGTGATGGGCCCTACAAGGAGGCACGGGAGTTGCTCTACAGATATAGCATTAGGTCAGTGCAAACACATATTCCATAAAAGGATAGCAGTATGCCGTGAAGACGGAGCGCTGCGTGTGGGTGCCTTGAAGCCATTCCACGCAAACGGGTAAGCCACACATATCAAGCGCTCATAATGCAAGGAAGGCAATATGAAACATGGTGAAAGACTAAATTTTTCAGAATACTTATGACAATAGTAGTAATGCCAATAACACCAGCATCATTTCTGAATAGCATGAAGGAATCAGAAAACAAAGGGAAGGCAGGATAGAAGGCCGAAAAAGGAAAAAACGCAGGTGGCAAAATACCAAATAAGTTTAATGCCTAGTAATAATGAATAACATCAACTGAATAGGTCAGTATAGAGGGACAGGAACAGGCCCGATACGTTGAATGAAGCTTATAATAAAATTTAAAGGCCAAATTGCTGCTGTAGGTGACTAAAAAAGAAGAGCATAAGTGAGACCAAGCAGATTAAAATTAAACATATAATCGCGACTATTAAGAAAAAGCGAGAGGCGGCGAGGGAAACATATAATCTAAACAAAGCTTAGTGCACTCACAAGTAGTAAGGCAGAACCCAAAACCTAGCCACTTCATGCCCAAACTGTAGATTGGAGGTATTAGAATTTGCAGATATAAGGAATGCGTCTGAGGAAGCCGAGATCTTTAGAAGCAAAAAGCCACAAATAAAACGAAGGCCCCGGCTGAAATCCATCTATGTAGGACTTAGGTTCAACTATAGCTAAGGTGAAACAAATGGCTGACAAGACCAGCACACGAGTTAAATATATTTTTAAAATATGATTTGAATGAGGAAGTACACAGCTATTTCATACTTCAAAAGCACACTAATACGTTGGTTTTCGTGGAGCTTTTGAAGATTCGCTCGTTTCAGCAGCATCAGTACTAACCCGGTACAAGTAATTTATCGAAGAAATGCCAGTATATAAAACCAAGTAAAAGTAATAACACCATCACGTGCCACAGCAAGAAGCATCCAGCTATACTGGAAGACCGGACTTACGCGGGGGCAGCCGGCAACAGCACGAGTGGCGGAAGCGGTGCAATGAGAGTCAGCTTTTGTACTGCCAGTGGATCATGCCGTTGGAGCAGGGAGATACTTTGAAGCAGACCCAACGCAAGAGACATAGCAACAGGTGCACATCAGGAACGCAGAACTGCGGCAACAACAACACTTTGTCCCTGAGTAGGAGGGACGCACAGCAGAGCCACTACGCTGTGGACTAGAAAACGGTTCGAGAGTTCCTTCACTTGCTCTACCTGGACTGAAGACCTTATCATTGTGCGTCGTCCGCCTGGCACTCTCAGCATTAGCACTGTTATGTCTATATGCCTCTTTTCGGCAAGAATTTTTCGTATTGTTGTAAGTATGGCGTTGACGAAGAAACATTGCTTTCTTTGCGAGGATACGGGCTGTTTTGGGTGTGTAGTCATGCCTGACTGAGTTCCAGTTTCACTGCTCATAATAACAACTGAAAAAGATTAGCAATTGAGCTTTTGTCATCTGTTCAGATGCGAAAAATGCCCGTTGTCTCAAGACCAGCAGCCTTAGTGAGAGGTTAGTGTCAAAGCCAGCTCAGTAACATTTTGTTGTAATTGTTGTTGATCCTGTGCAGCACCAGAGTCTCTTGCAACATTTTCTTAGAATGGCTACCCGTCTAGCTACCGACTTACGAAGAGCTGGATCCCTGGCAACGTTTCTTCTGGCTTTTGTTCTGTTGTTGACTAATAGGTACTGGCTTTGTGCAAGGAGAAATCAGCAGCTGCAGCAACGGGCCTTGGAGCTGTGCACTGGTGATGTGCTGATCGTATAGAGCCTTGCAGTGTTGTGCAAGAAGAAAGTAGCGCTTCATTCTGTATAGGGTTACTAACGGCTTGGGCTACCCAGGAGCGCAGGGAGGTTGCCGCCTCTGTCTTGCGTCTCCACAACATCCACCAGGGCTGAATGAAGAGCAGCCAGAGTCTGGCAGGAGCGTGCAAACGTACGGACTGCTGCTTCTGTAGTTGAAACTGTAGCTTTTTCCACTGCTCAAAAGTGTTCGACAGTAGGTGGTGTCGGTTTCTAACACTGATGAGCTTTTTTGCACGTCTCGCTCTCACAACCCCTTCTCTGAAAAGCTTTAGCCCGTAGATTCCTTTCCTACATAGTGCACTGTGCTGCAGCTTGCGGCAGAGCCTCGTTTTTCTTGCCTCCATTTGCCAGATGGAAAACAAACTACTGAGGACGGTTCTTTTTTTGAGGGCCTTCACTTTGTATTCTGCCTTGGATAGCCTTCTCCAATAAGTTGCTATTCTTCGCCATGAAGTGAACAATTGGTTCTTTGTTCTTATTACTTGCTGTGTTTCAAATCTCCAAGTATGAAACCAGTGAAATAAGCAGCTAGTTCTAGAACGCGCCGCTAGTTCTTCCCCTTGATGCTTTCGGTGTCTGAGCGAGCTGACGACCTTCCTCCACCTTTTCCAGTGAAGCGTCTGTACGAGGCGCTGATGTAGGGCTCGTGCCGTATGTAAGTTGGCTGTGAGCTGAGCCCAAGCAAAGAACGATTCCCGTATCAACGAATGTTTCCCGTCAGCTAAAAGCAGTCGAGAAACCGCTGCGTCACGCCTTTGACGACGAAAATTCACTAGCCACCAACAGAACGCGCGTTTGAGCGTGTCTGAGCTCTTTTTAGCCAGCTGTTTCTTGGATATTTGACTTTCCCTATAAGTCAACTTCAATTCGGTAAAGACGCGCTTTTTCCAGTTTAAAATGCACTTCCCAGCGCACGCCTGGAGACGCCTCTGGAAAAAACAGTAGTTTTTCCAAGCCCCGAAAAACTTGAGACATTTTGTATTGATGTGCTTGATGTAAAACTCTTGTGCATCTTTTTCTTGCTGTCGACTTCGCTCGATTGTTTCAGATGCCATCTGTCGCCAAGCTCGCCACGCATTCCAAACAACAGTACCGGCTGCTCTCACTCTGAACTCCTGCTGCAGTATCATTCGATGAGCAACACCGCGCCAGTGTTGTAATATTCGTCGTGCCTGACAGCCCCGTAGGTGCCTGATCTTGCTGCATCCAACAGTCATGGCAAATCGCAACGAAAAGAAATCTTTACTCAATTGTCGTGTGAAACTTGCCGGGACTGTGGGTAGGCTGCACAAAATTTAATAATCTAACATACAAAACTTTCTTTCTTACCACTCATTGCGGGCCAAAGCTGCTGAGGCAGCAGCTCTTAAATTGTAAAAGGCTCCGGCGAGAAGTGTTCGACTAATAGAAGCCGCCGCTTTTACTGTCGTGCATATGGCCCAGCGTAGCACCTCCCTCTCTCTCAGTAGCCCAACCCAAGCAATCCAGTGACGGCGGCAAAATTGCACGGTGTTTGCGGTCTCCGCGCTGAGGAGGATATCTTGTAAAAGGCTCTTTTTTTCTGCCATCTTGCGCAGGCATGATAAAACCTTGCATTTGAGACTCCGCTCGTGAGCCTGCACCGCTACACTCACGAAGCGTTGATGACAGAGCTACTACTGAAATCCTTTTTTGCGTATCAAACGAAATTGAACATCCTCGTGGACAAGCAGACCAACCTTCTCCTTATCACCGCCACAAAATAAAGTTCATTTAATCATGCATATACCGAGGCATGGTACGACTAGGAGATACAGTGACATCCCAGTAAGAGGCTTCAACAGAAATATTGACTCAATTTGTACTAGAAAAAACGCGTTGAAATGGCGTAGCTGCCAATCTTACTGCGACACTATTACTTTCATTTGCCGAGCTAACCTACCTGTATGCAAGCACTGACGAGAATGCGATACGAAGAGAGTGAAAGCACTCAGGCATCTCAGGCTGAGAAAAGTTCTTCTTGCCCCCACGGCAACAAAAAGACAAGTCCACTGGTCAAGGCAGCTCATTGCCGTCGACCTGAGACTCCGTAGGTGCTGCAGTTCCTGCCGGAGCCGTAGCTCCTTTACCTTTCGGCAGAATGCCAACCAGGATCTAAAACAGGCTAGCATCTTTTGCTGCCTTTGAAACGACTTGCACAACTGACGTAGTGATCTCCGTGCAGCTCGCGCATGTTGCGGCGCACTCAACTTCAAATAAACTGGCTTCTGCCCTACAGTCGGCTTATGGTATGCTCCTCTGCGAACTGACACCCTGCCACTCCAGCTTTCGCAACGCACTTCGCTGAGATCAAGAAAATGTGAATATACTTGCGTTTGTGCATTTTCTGGTTGTATTGCTTGTGAAAATGCACGAGCAGGGCAGAAGTCATGGGTCTCATGCAGCTGGGTAACAGTTTCCACTGAGTCTGGAGAATGTTCGTGGCTCATACCTATAAGCCCGAGTTGGTGAAACCTAGCTTGTCTACAAAAAAGGCAAGCATCAGACATGGGGGCAACAAAATCGCATTTGGGAGTCTGAAGGCAACGGAGTAGGGGCTTCTCTTCATCCGTGCTATTGGAAGAAAATGGGTCGAACTTCGAGCTCCATTTTTGTTTTCTGGAACCGTTTTGTGTCTTGAGGGGATCCCCAGAATTTTGTAGACTCTCTTGTAGCACAACCGCGCATTCCTCGGTTTTGAGCCATTCGTCTGCTTGCAAATTCTTCCATGCATTTCCAAAAGATTGGTGTTCCACGGTCCAGCAACACTGCCCTCTATATGCTATGTTGTTTGATTCACCCTCCGTTGTTGCTGTTTCCCCCTTATCACTGTTCTGAAATGCAAGTTCTGAGACTTGATGGCTGGTGGCAGTGCTGGATGGAACTTCTGCGCAATTTTTTGCAAGTAGACTATATTCATCTTTCTGCAAATCTTTATGATTTTCTTGCGCTTTCTTAGTGCGGAGCTCCATGCACGCATTCAGTGATTGCCTGATGTACTTTTTGGCACCAAATACATGTGAGTGCTCTGCGGGAAAACCGCCGGAACTATGCAGCCATTTGTCTGATTTCACTAGATAACGGCACAACGGCTCAGGCAAGAGAAGCCCGCACTGCATGCTATGCCAACGAAAGAATTCCCCTTCAGTTTTTCGGCGTCCCTTTCTGCTCTTTTGCGTTGTTCTGGCTTTGCGCTTGCTAGTCAGTGGGCCCAATGCGGCTGCTTTTGCTTTTCCTGCGTGAAAGAGGTAATACCCAGAATTTGGCGCCGGAGCGCAAGTGTCAAACCGATGTTTTAGGTGGTAATTTTGGAGGCATGGTTCGACTGCGGCGACAACCGTACTGGCCTTGGAACAAGATGACAGACTGCAGATAGTCCTATTCTCAACGCCTGTAGCATGCCCGTCAGGTTGCATAGTCTTGCTTGTACCAACCACTCTTCCAAAGTAAGCTTAACTTCTCGATAGGCTGAGGTGCAGTACAAAGCACAATGTACAGCTCGAAGCATGAGATGCACAGGAGGTGGGCAACAAAGGAAGCGTAGCGTCTGCAACAGCCTTAGCTGGGCAAGTACTTTCACGCCTTGCAGGAGTAGCAGCAGGCTTGCGGCACTGGCGCGTTAGTCTACGGGCGCTTCAATAACTGAAGCAAATTCTGTCTCCACGATTGTCCATTATAAGCCAAAAGACTTCCATGATAATCCTTTCCGGTAGGTAGAGTCACATCTAGAGTGATATAAAGCTACCGCTGTACTGATTTATAACGCTCAACGGGCTGCCAGTGGTGATGCTGAAAGCAGGAGACACACACTTCCTGAAAGGGTTGCTCGCCCATTAGTGAAGGGAATTTTTACTTCTTCTTGCATGGATTCAAGCTTTTTGAATGTTTAGTAATATCAGGACTCTTTGTTTTGCTGTTTTGACCAAATAGTTGCATATTTCTACCATGCATACTGCGGTAGTGGGTGCTCGGGGGCGAGACATGCGAAAAAACGCTAGCAAATTCTGCAAAGGCAAGCGGGATAAATTATTCATGGCTCAGTGTCCTAATTTTTTCAAGTAGGTTTAAAAAAGAGCAAAAGTTTGATGGGTGTGCTTTTGGGTCAAGTGGTTACCGGGTGACAGCCGCCCCTCTTAGGTGCAGCTTGTATCTCTTTGCATCAGGTGCTTGTTTAAATTGCAAATGATATGATTGAAACGTTCAATTGTTTTTAGCATTTGGTGTCATATTTTTGACTGAGGGGTAATTGGAGCTTCCCTTACCATACTTTCTCCACTTTCTTAGTTCGTTGGCAGTTACTAGGAGAGCCAGTGGAGCCTTCACAGTCGACGAATTTACCTCGATGGCTTTGCGTAGAATCTTTATTTTCAGTAAAACCTCTGGTATTCAAGCTTTTTTAGGATGATGGCGACTGTGAATAATTTTTTAATGAATGCGCTGTGTGTTTTTTGCCAACTTATGCAACAGTGCTGTGTTCATGAAGCAGGTACGTACCCCGTTGAAACACTCTGCAACACTCCTTACACAAGCTTTACTGGCCTAACTATTGCCACTTCAAAAGTACTGGAAAAGTATGCTAAGAGGCGCTTTAAAGCATCCATGGGTTTATGAAGTGCAAGCCTACGTTCAACACACAAGGAATAAAATTTTAAGTTGCTGCCTTACTTTACCTGTTAAATGTAAGCTTTCACCTCCTTACATGATAAGCTTTAACGTTTCACTCATCGTATCTTTGAAATGTTTTATTCTGCGTTTCGTTCATATGAAATGCAAAGTTTCATCTCCAAATATAGTCACGTTTCACTCTGCGTATCTTTGAAATGTTTTATTCTGCGTTTTGTTCATATGGAATGCAAAGTTTCATCCCTAAATATAGTCACATTTTCCTGTGCTTTTACGTTCTATCTTTTGTCTTTCAGTTCTTTGCGCTATCACCTTCTTTTACCCGTTTAATATGTCGCCGATTGCCGTTAAATCCTGGCATTCGACTTGCTCTGACTTCTTTGAAGGCACTACTTACTTCTAGGAGGCCGGGAGGTCTGAATTCTGAATTGGCGAATTTGGCCTCAGAAATTTAGTGGATAATACAGCCCTATTTGCTAGTACATTCATGTCCAGGAGATAAAGCTGTTGACGTCACTGGCTGCAAGCAGCGATGGAGGAGGCACGTCTTCGCAGAAACGCTTCAACATAGTTCGGGAATGTCATGAGCATCATCCAATTCAGTTTATGTCATAACTGATATAAGTAGAAGCTGTTATATTGAAAGGGTCGAAAGGCCTTTATTCCTGGTTCAGTAGCCGAAGAGGTACCTACGTCAATACATCAATTCTTTTTTGAAGTCCCTGCGTAGCCGCACTGCGCACTGCAGCTTCAGCGTCCATTGCCGGCCTCAAACGGGGTGCCGAACTACAGGGCACTCCAGCCCTGAATGCCCAAAGGCTAGGAATCTTTGCACAATAAAAGTGGCGAGGGAAGTATCAGCCGGGCTGGGCGTAGCTCACTGCAATCTTGGGGCTGCTCCGGAGTAGAATCTTCCTATATTGTGCTTGTACACATGAATGCTTTTAATAATTACTTCAATGGACATGGCAGCCCACCAGGTACAAAGGCAGTTCACCGTAACATTTTGTACTTTCATTTATAATATCATATAATATTATGCTTCTACATATGCGATTTCTGCGTCAACCTTGTCCAGAGCGGGCAACATATATGTGATGCATTGGTGAGAATGGGGCCAAAACAGCCACAACGGTAAGTGCACTCCGCTAAAGGTCTCGTTTTGGAGCAGCTACGCGGGGATTTTTTGGAGGGAAATATTGTTGTATTTCGTCGCAAAGGTGAGTACGCGAAATGCGCCATAGAAATGGCTTTAAAAAATGAATGGTTACCGCATAATGCTGTGAGATGCACAACTCGCTTGTCGACTGGGTTTGGAGTGCGAGATGACCCAGGATGCTCCATGCAAGGCAGAGTTGGGAGTTGGCGCACCTGGCTGAAAAGACGAGTCAGTGATGCCCTAGTGGCGTGTTTCACACGCAAATAAGAGAACTACAGTGAAATTTACCAAATTCTGTTTGTTTTATGGTAAGAACACCCAACGCGTAACTCCCAGTCAAGTGACAAATGGCTCATGATGCGCGAGGGGACTCGAAGGCTTCCCAAGTCTCAAAAGTAGCGCTTTCCATGATTTTCATAAACCTTTAAATGACGCAATGTGCGTTTTTCAACCTCTTTAACTTTTTTGCATGCTCTTATAAGCCCGCTTGTGTGTGAGCCTCGCTGCCCTGCTCTTGTCATTTTTTACGCACGTTGTGGTCTATGCCGATAAAACAACTGTCTGCGCCCGCATGCAAGAGATATACCAGCAACCCCTGTCAAAAGCGAGAAACAGCAACGCGTCTACAGAGGACAGCAAATTGGCAGCGTTTTCTTTATTTTTACCTTAGGACACTCGTTGCTGTTTCTCGTTCTATGGCAAAGTTAATTCATTTGCTGGCTCAGCCCACAAGATTACTTCGAGATGGACGCCTTCGTCAACGAGTTTTGGCACTTCACACCTTGTAAGAAACAAATTTAGACTACAACAACCCTGAATAACATTGGCAAAGTATTCGTGATGAAACATTTAGTTTAAGATGAAAATATCGAAACCAGAGCTAAATTACTGCGAGTCACACCTCTCCCAGCTTGAGCATAGAAGATGAAGCAGCACTGTTCGCCCACAAAGTCTCCTGTGAGATAAGTATTTTAATTGCCAGCATCTAGTAGAGGCTCTGGAAAATCTCCAAGCGCCAGGTTTCGTACAAGTCGCGCGGCTGGCTCACCACCAAGAATTTCATGGCGCTCTATCAGCGTCCACTGGCAGCGTTTGTTTCTGCACACAGTCTTCAACGAGGGCCAACATCCTTCCTCTCAAGTCAGCGCCTTTGATTAGTCTCTCGTTCCGTTACAGGCTAGTCGTTCATAAAAGGCTCAGGTTACTGCTCCACTAGCAATGAGTGACAGCCTCTGCGAAACGCTTTGCTACACCTACAGATTCATGCACTCCTGTAGCCAAGGGATAGGACAACACCACGAAGAGTCAGGGCAGCGCTTTGGCAATGTTAGTAGTGCCAAGAAGAACAAGCCAAAGGGAAAAAACATAATTCAGTCAATGGTGTACTAGCAGGAATGCTAGCTAGATTCAAATTTACTTTGGTAGTGGGGTCTGAGCATCGATGCCGGATCGAATTGACTTGAAGAAACGCATAACACCCAGAGGCGCCGGCGTGCATACAAGGGTGTTACTGCGTCTTTATGAAGAAGTTCAGTTGTGCTGTTGACTTGGAGTGCTTTCGATAAGCTGCCATAATGTCCTCTAATATCGTTAAAGTGCGATGTCGTTTTACAGGAGCCACTTCCGTTCTTGTTTGTTCCACCACACCGTATCACAGAGCTAAAGTTTTAAACTTCTGCGTGCCAAATCCCATCCATTTTCGCTGGCATCATTTTTGTGAGTTTCGGGGCACTTCGTGTCTGCGTTGTTGACGCCTCTGGCGGTTCCTCTACTGTTAGGAGATTGAACCCTGTGGTATTCTTCCTGCACCGTGTTCCAATGATGAGACGCTGCTTCTCAATACACTTGCTGGCATCTAGTTGCTAGCGGCAGTCTGGTTAAGCGCTGCGTCCACAACTCTGCATATTTCAATTATCCATATCAGACGGCTTCAAACGCGATCATTCATCTCGCGATTCATCTGGCAGACGCTTCTGACTGTGTCTGCCAGCTGAACCGTGATATGAATGATCGCGTCTGAAGCCGTCACGATTTACCTGGCAGACGCTTCTGACTGTGTCCAGGATTTGGTTGAAAACGGAAAAAATACGTGAACACTATTTACTGAAAAACATTGCGCAGCAGTGGAATGCAAATAAGAGCTGCTGGCGCCGTGGCCAAAGAATGTGGCCCTGACAGGTTGATTGTACTTTCTGTAGGCGAGGCGCTTGAGGAAGCCATAAAGCGAATGATGCAATGGCACCCTGTGCTAAGCACTGAAATCTGATTTCGGTGAGTTCCCGAACCAAGTACGCTATAGCTACTTGCGTGCATCGACGGATAAGTACAGTTCTAACATCATGGTCCAATAATTACTACTACTTAAGCATTTACAGATGTACTCACATGTTTTTGAACGAATTCATAGCACGAAATGGCGAAATTTGGGGTGAAAATATGCCCAAGAAACGCGTTGTTGGCAGAGGAACACGCCTTCATGTCGTGCACATTTTTATTAGGCTCTTGTCCTAAAACTCCTTTTACTTCATAGCTGTAGTGCGCAGCACCTACTGCTGCGACTACGCTGCTAGCTATGTAGTGCACAGGCACTACAATAGGCCTTGGTGGTAGCCTGTGGAAGATAGCTAGCTGGTGACCTACAAGAGGTCATAACACGGAACGAGGACAGGACCCTCTTACTAGGGTCGATGTAAGCTAATTTGTCGGCGAATTAGTATGTATACACTAAACGTGTCTGTAAATACCCGGAGATTGGAGCTGGCGATAGCGCCGGCACCGGTGCAGGCCTCCTCCCCACAGGGCCCGAGGCGAAAACCCCGAGAGGGGGGGACCTTCAGGAGAACAGATTTTGAAAAACTATGAATAAATGTTATTCCGTGATATTTGGATTACTGTTTCAAGGAAATGCGCTGAAGGTAGACGGTTATCGTAGGCCCCTACTCGAGGGGGCAGGTAGCAGCGTAGTCGCAGCAGTAGGTGCTGTGCACTACATTTAGGGGCTGTTCCGGGAAGGAATCTTTTTTCTTTCCGGACTTGGGAATAGAAATACTACGTTTTAATGATTCACATCTAGATATCTTGGCTCGATAAGGGATGCATCTCCGCAACGGAGGCGTTATCGGCCCCACACAGCAGGAGACTTGTACAATGCGAGTAACCAAAGTGCCGAGCGGGACACCGGCCCATCGTCGTCATGCTACTCCGAAGCCCACCGTGGCAGAGCGGCCGCATGGGCATAAGGAAGCGTCCCCACAGGTGATTCCTATGACCGATGTTATTCCAGGGTACAGTCCCTTCGTCACGTGGGACCAATTCCAGTCCGCCATGAGTGTGATAAAAACTGTTATAGGCGGGACAAGGGAATCGGGCTGAACGTTTCCCATATTACCAGAAGACGGCAGCACTATTCAGGCCTTTTTGCTACGCATCGAGCGCCGGCACACCCAGATGGGATTAGAGCTGCGCGAGTGGGGAAGCGCAGTTACTGACTACCTTGTGGGCCCGGCTCTAACGTATTGGATGTATCTACGGCGAACTATCGACATAAGCGACTGGGTGACGGGACAGCGCAGGCCTTTGGAGCGGTTCGACAAAACAATGTCGCAGTGTTAACAGAGTTGGCCAAAGTACGGTGGAATGGTAACCCGAAGGAATACACTGACCGGTCTGCGGCTGTAGCGGAGCGTGGCTTGGGTGTCGCCCCCTACGAACTCGCTGACTACTACTGCGCCGGGCTACCGACGGACCTCCATCTTCTAATTAGCAATAACGGGCAGGTGAAGAATCAGTCGTGGGAACAAGAGACGACAGCCGCAGCACGCCTATAGGAGCCCAAGCAGGGCGTGCTGGAGCGCCGAGAAAGGACCAGTCGAGACATCACGGCTACTATCCAAGCTAATGGACCCCGTCGGCGCCAGGAAATCGAAAATCGACCTGGGGAAACCCACGCGAACTGCTACGAGTGTCAGGGTCGCGGACATCTGGCACGTGTTTGCCCCAGCAAGGGATAACGTACCAAACATCCGGGGGGAATATGCAAGAAGTGTGGCGGTGTGGGACACTATGCTCGGGACTGTCCTACGTACGAACGAGGCCGGACCGAGCTGGAGGAGAAGAGCAGTAGGCAGCCTATGCTCGGGACTGTCCTACGTACGAACGAGGCCGGACCGAGCTGGAGGAGAAGAGCAGTAGGCAGCCCACGCATCCTAACACTGAGAAGACGGAACGATTAAAGAAGGGGGCCTAGGCGTGGTTGGAGACGAGCGTTCTAGGCCGCGTAGCCATGGCAAAGTGATAATGTTGCGGTAGCGACAATCCCCAATGCGATTCCAGTCTCCCTTGAGTGGGGAATCCAACTTCTCAGCACTGAGGAAGGAACTAATACGAGCGATAGGTACGCGGAAGGGACTCAGCCGTTCTCGGAAACGCGGTGGGAGTCTTAGTCGGCGTCGATCCCGAGCGAAGAGGCTCCGGGAGCGACGACGGATAGCAGCAGGAAGTCTGCAGAGGCAATAGAAGACGGCTACAGGCCAGACGCAACAGAGATTCCGCCACAGTGGTGGCGGGAAACTTGCACGAAATAGCCTTACGACCAAGGGAGAGCATTGTGCTATGTGGGTGCGACGGCGGTGCTCGCAGGGAGTCCATGTGAGGCCCTCTTGTATACTGGAGCAACGAGAAGTTTCACTAGTCCCAAAACAGTCGAACGGCTGCAGCTGAAGGTGCGGAGACTTCCAGAAGAGCATAGGTTCACCGTTGCTAGAGGTGAACAATTACGCATTGATCGGGTGGTGATGGGACTGACCATGTGGTGCGGATATGCATGCTTTTCCGGAGACTTCTTAGTGGGAACCGTTCCCTATGACTTAATCTTGGGTTTGGATTGACTGACGGAACATAAGGCGGCCTGGTATTTCCAGTCTGACAAGCACCGAACCTATATGAATGGCCAGCGGTGCGAGTTGCCGGTCGTTAGGACTGGTGAAGCAAAGCTGCAAGGTGAAAATCCCACCGTAGTCCACCCAAAGGCCCCGGCAGAGCAAGCATATGAGATATTGGCCAAACAAGTGGCGGGTATGTCGGCCGAGGAGGCAGCTATATTCCTACGCCAGCCACCTAAAAGGTAGAAGACCCATGCGAAGACTAAGGCGAAGGCACGGATAACGTCGATCGTTCGTCAGGCGGCGGTTGACACAAAGAGTCTCAGGGCACCATTGCACGGTTTGCATCTCAAATTCGCTTTGCACGAAGCCCGTCCGGCGGTAACCCTAAGGTTCTCGGATGAATGGCAAGGCGCGCTTCGCTGCGCGTTAATTGGGAATCAACGCACGTCCTCCAGCTGGGGTAGTCCTTTTGCCTCCACCGCCTTGACGGCAGCGGAGGGTGAAGAGGAGTCTCCCTGGATAATGGCAAGACTCGAGCACACTCTGTTCGATGAATGGATAAATTCGACAGAGGCGCAGGCTATTCCATGTGAGATTACCCAGGCATTGCAGGAGTATAGAGCGGTCTTTCCCGATAACTTACCTAAAGGATTACCACCGACGCGCCCTAAAGGATTACCACTAACGCGCCCTCGTACACCATATCCTACTGGTGCCTGGAAAACTTCCAGCGAAATCTGCAGTATACCGTATGACCCCAGATCAGCTCACATTCCACAGACAGGAGATAGCTAAATTATCGGACAATGGTTTGATCGGACCAACCTATTCGTCTATTTGCTCTTCTACGATCATGGTAGACAAGCGTGATGATGGCTCCGGGAATCAAAAGATGCGTACGGTTGTTAATTACGAGGCTCTAAATGCCCTTATGATAGCCCCTGATTTTCCACAACCTCCCATTCAAACCATTCTGGAGATGCTGGGAGGCGCCAAGTATTTTCCCACCCTGGACCTTGAAGCAGGATTCCATCAAATACGTATGGCTAAGGAAGACCGTTGGAAGACGGCTTTCCGTTGCGTTCTCGGGCTCTTCGAGTACCGAGTAATGCCCTACATTCCAGGCCAGCATTAATGCCTATCTACAAGCTAGGACAGGGCGTTATTGCGTACCTAGATGATGTACGTATTTATAGTTCCCCTCTCTGGGCGCGTTTCCCTCCTGCGACAACTCCTAAACATTTTTCTTAGGCATCAATTCTACCCAAAATTCCGCAAATGCAAGTTTGCAAGGCAATCAATTACATATTTGGGTTATACCATTTCTGCTGCGGGGATCAAACCTGCGGAAGACAAAATCAAAGCCATACGGCATTGGCCCGAGGTGCGGGAGGACGAGACGCAGGTGCGCCAGTTTCTCGGTACCATAAATTACTGTCGTATGTTCATGGGACCGGACTATGCAGACGTTGCCCGGCCGCTAGTTGATCTTACGCGTAAAGACGTTAGCTTCAAATGGACAGAACTTCACATGCAAGCGGTGCGGCAGCTCAAACAGCACTTAATGGACTTCACTACATTACAAGTCCCTGACACCACGAAACCCTTCGAGTTATACACGGACGCCTTTGGTTATGCGATCGGAGCAGTTCTGGAACAGGGCGGCAAGTCCATCGGCTTCCTTAGCCAAGTGATGAACTGTACACAACAGAGACACTCGATCTACGATCAGGAACTCTTGGCGTTGGTCACAGCCCTCGGCAAGTGGTCACACTTGCTCCGTCTTTCCAAAGTAACGGCTTACACTGATCATCAAGCTCTCACCCATCTCCAACGACTCCAAGCATCGAAGCCTCTGCGCGGACGCACCGCCCGCTGGTTAGACTTCCTGGCCGAGTTCCCGGATTTGCACTTCACCTATGTTCAAGGAGCGCGCAATCAAGTGGCTGATGCCTTGTCTCGCCGTCTCGGTCTTCCTAAC
This sequence comes from Eimeria necatrix, assembly GCF_000499385.1. Taxonomy (NCBI): domain Eukaryota; phylum Apicomplexa; class Conoidasida; order Eucoccidiorida; family Eimeriidae; genus Eimeria; species Eimeria necatrix. The sequence continues at coordinate 73,768 of NW_013654809.1, read as the reverse complement.
ACCTGCTCGCATGACACACCACCGACACCCCTGATGCTTGCAGTAGCACAAGCGCGCGCGGCTCCTCACACTCGTGGTCGCCCTGCCAACTACAGGGAGCTCGCCGAAATTCGTTCGCGATGACCCAGACGACGCAGCCTGCCGTCCGCACCTTCATCTTCGCCGCCGGAACCCAATGCAGAGGCGGAACAACCTACCCCTACAACGAAGACACCAGCTAACCCTCCTGATATGCGCCAATGGCGCAAGCCTACTCGAAGTGTCCCGTTTTTCGCGTTCCCTACAAAGCCACTGCAAACCAACCGGGAGAAGCTCGGCTAATAGAGTTTCATAATCGCCAATTCACCTTTCGCTACGTGCGGCCTTACCTGCACATCCGCGTTCATGGACTGTGGCGCATCTGCGTCCCACAATTCCCTGGGTTCCTTACTCACGTTCTGCATTCACATCACGACCTTACTCAAGTTCTGCATTCACATCACGACCATGTCACAGTCGGCCATTGAGGCCAGAAAAAGACCTTTGCGGCTTTCAGCAAGCACTTCTACTGGCCAGGAATGCGCGCCTACACTCCTGCTTATGTTGAATCATGCACTCACTGTCGAGCGTCAAAGTCCCTTAACCAGAAACCTGCAGACCTTCTTCAACAGCTACTCACCCCTTCTTGTCGGTGGGCACACGTGAGTCTTGACTTTATCACAGATCTTCAACTTACAATGACATGGCACGACTCGATTCTCGTGATGGTCGACTCCCTCAGCAAGATGGCTCATTTCGTTCCTGCAAATAAGTCATTCACAGCAGCAGACACCGCGGAGCTTCTTGCAGACCATCTTATCCGCTATCACTGTTTTCTAGAGGTGCTTATATCGGACCGCGATCCCCGCTTTCAGTCGGATCTCTGGCAACAACTCTGCAGCCATTTTAACATCAAACGGTGCATGCCCTCGTCCTACCATCCCCAAAGCGACAGTCAAACTGAACGGGTTAACCGCAAACTCGAGCAGATGCTTCGTACCTACATCCAATCTGACGAACGCGAGTGGGGGGGGGCGTTTGCTTCCGGCCTTGGAACTTGCCTACAATACATCAAGTCATTCCTCCATCGAGCTCTCTCCCTTCGAGGTCATGATTGGCGAGAATCCGTTGACTGCTGGGAACCTTCATATCGTAGGTGCGCTAACTCCTACGCACACTCCTCCGATGACTAAGCTTTTTCGGCAGCTCCGCGATAGAGCACAGAGTCACATCCTGAAGGCAAAATGGCAGCAGAAGTACTACGCAGACACAAAGCGCTGAGCCGTGGAGTATGCAGTGGGAGACAAGGTCTGGCTCAGTAGCGAGCACTTACCGCCTTTCAGCAGCTGCCCTAAGTTCGAGCCCCGTTACCGAGGACCCTTTGAAATCACTGAACGAATAGGCACCATCGCTTACTGTCTCGCTTTACCTTCTACTTATGAATGTCTAAACGTTTTCCACGTTCCGCAGCTAGCTCCCCACCGCCCCCGCCCTCTGACTTGGTTCTCCTGGAAGCCGACGCCTCCTGGCCTCCTATCCACGATGCAGCAGGCAATCCAACAGGGGAGTGTGAAGTCGATTATATTATGGGCAGGCTCGGAAGATGAAGCCCAGTACCTCGTGAAGTGGCGCGGGACCCCTGAAAATCAAGCCACATGGGAGCCCTCTCACCACCTTACAGGTTGCCCGGCTTTGCTTCGCGCTTAGCGCCGCCGCCAACGAAGACATCTTAAGACACGAAACAATCTTGGTCCTTCCGAGGCGTAGAGCTTTGGGCCCGTCACCTGCCGCCGCCTGCAGAAAGGGCAACCTTCAACGAGGGGTGGTGAGGCAGCGCTGCGCACCGCATGCGCTCACGGCGTTAGCTTCAGACGAGAAAAGATATTGAAAAGGCAAACATAATGTGTTTTGGGTAGGTCTGTTGTGTCCGCCAAGGGGGGAAGTTATAATGCACAGGCACTATAATAGGCTTGCTGATGACCTATAGAAGATAGCTAGCTGGTGACCTACAAGAGGTCATAACACGGAACGAGGACAGGACCCTCTTACTAGGGTCGATGTAAGCTAATTTGTCGGCGAATTAGTATGTATACACTAAACGTGTCTGTAAATACCCGGAGATTGGAGCTGGCGATAGCGCCGGCACCGGTGCAGGCCTCCCCACAGGGCCCGAGGCGGAAACCCCGAGAGGGAGGGACCTTCAGGAGAACAGATTTTGAAAAACTATGAATAAATGTTATTCCGTGATATTTGGATTACTGTTTCAAGGAAATGCGCCGAAGGTAGACGGTTATCGTAGGCCCCTACTCGAGGGGGCAGGTAGCAGCGAAGTCGCAGCAGTAGGTGCTGTGCACTACAAGCTGCCCCACGAGTGGGGGCCTATGATAACCGTCTACCTACGGCGCATTTCCTTGAAACAGTAGTCCAAATATCACAAGATGCAGTTATTTTTAGTTTTTCAAAATCTGTTTTCTTGAAAATACCCCCCACTCGGGGCTCTTGCCTCCTAGGCCCTGTGGGGAGGAGGCCTGCACCGGTGCCGGCGTTATCGCTAGCCAGAATCTCCAGGTATTTACAGACACTTCAAGTGTATTCATGCTAATTTGACAATAAATTTCCTTACTTCGATACTAGTAAGAAGGTCCTGTCCTCGTTCAGCGTTATGGCCTCTTGTAGGTCGCCAGCTATCTATCTTCATACGGTCACCAGCAAGCCTTATTGTAGTGCCTGTGCACCCCAATAGCTTCATGCTCCTAAAGCTTCGAAGCTAGCAACTGCTGTCTACGGAAATGCATAGTAGTGGTCACGATAAATGGATTGAGCAGCTGACAGCGATTGCACTCCAATAAGGCCTAGGTTTTCCAAAACAGTGCAAAACTTCACCATCTACGCTATTAAATGCAGAATATATCCTGCTTCTCAGGCCTCATTCTCCTTCTGCGTAGTCTGACGCTCGATGGTATCGCCTGTCGTCAGGCCTTGTCGCCGTAACCCGACTTCGGGGCTATACGCAGTTCTCATTTCTCACTATCTACTTTTTACTCTTGGTTCAGTAGCCATTTATACTTCCCCATTGAGAGGCGTACCATTCCTTCCATGAGTAATGTGAGGCAGAATTAATTGTTGGAAGTTTGCGGCCCGTGAGCTCACGCCGAGAGAGCACGGAAATTTAAGGTGACTCTGTGCAGCTAGTACTGGCAAACGATTACCTGGCCTCTGCTGCTATGACATCAGCATTAAACCGGCGAAAAGACCTCCAGAGGAGCCCTCCAGCATAGCTCAGGAGCTCTCGGAACGTGCGCGTGGCATTGAACGCAACCAGAGTGGGAAGATCTTATCTCGCCGTACGTAAGCTCTAGGCTGGGTCATGCGACGCTTTCTGCGTGAGCCGCGTCGTGTTTGGGGATAAGAGTCCCCTCTAGAGCGCCCCTGCTTGCGATACGTATCTGCAAAGACCAAATTGAATCCAGCAAAGACAACACAATGCGGATTAAAGAAAAACGAGTTCGTTGTCATTTAAAGAAGGGGGCTGATCTCCGCGCGGAGGCGTCTTCAACCAGTGGTACGGGGACGCCTGGCTTCTACCACATGTTGATCCGAGTCCAAGAGTCTAATAGTTGAATACCAGGGTGTGGCCTCATGAAAAATTGTCAAGATCAGTACATGTTCTGAGGCAGGGGCAATTGCGGGCTGCGCCTGCAAAGCATATCCCCAACAACAGCAGCTAGCAACGCTTTCTTGCGGGGACGCACCCGGCTAAAGCCCGAGGAGGTCGTCTTTGCACTAAGAGCACGCTCTGCACAGCTTCTCACGAGAGCATACCTCAAGAAGATTAAAGCTTCTATGGCATCTCGCTGTCGCCACCTCACTGCAGATCCCGAAACCCATGCGCATGTGCTCAACCACTGTCCTCACAGCCTTGACAGCAAAATCAAAGAGCGGCGCAACAAGGCCCTGGAGAGGATTACAACTGCACTCAAGTGCAGCGATGAATCGGGAGAAGACCTTGCAAATAGATAGCAGTCCAGAGGATATGGAGACCCTACTGAGGCCGGACATCATACTAAGGGATGAGAAGCCGAAGCGAATCACGATAGCTGATGTAGCTATTGTGTAGAAGGACTACCAGAAGTACTCGTTTGGCGCAGCTCGTCTCCACAAGGGAGAAAAGTACCAAAGCCTTACGACGTTCTACGAGGAACGTGGGTACAAAGTGTCAGTGCAAGCACTAGTATAGGGGTCCCTTGGGTGTACTGCACAGCAAAACAAAAGAGTACTTACACACGACCTGGAACTCAGTGAACGCACAGCGTGGTTTGTCCAGCGCGAAATTACTACTGACTGTATCTGCCAGAGCCATCGTATTTGGGGTTTCACATGGCAGATAATAGCACGAGGCGAGCAAGAGGAGAAGGCCGTTCTCGTGCCTCCACCTGAGTTGCATGAAACACCAATGAACTAATAGAACACCAAGACAGCATATACACACACTCGATAGTAAAATCATGGGCTTATATACAGACGCGTGAAGGTGGTTGGCCCGACACCCGGGCGTGCCGTAGCGGTTGGAGCTCCTTCACATCCCCCTTTTAAACCTTTTGGCTCGAGGTGGCAAAGTCCAACTCCGGAACCCAGCAAACAAGAATTCCTATACGCCGTTTTACTAGCATGTCCTCGAAGCCGCAGCGCACAGTTCAGATTCGGCGGCTCCCTTATGCCTCAGGGCACCACATGCGCTAAAGGCATCGCTTAAAAGCAGCGCAGATTTTTTGTATGCAGTGTTTGATCATTCATGTTCCGCATCTTGAGATCAGAGAGGTCAAGACTGACGGCATAATTGCGATTATTTGCGATCATGGCTCTTCGGGTAACGCCAGCCTTGCCCTGTGTTTGATGCTTAACTTTTTTCATGTAAAATACCTCCACGCACGTGAGATTTCACACTTGTTGCCTTCTCAACACTGCATCACAATTTATTCAGAACACCTAAGAGGGCCTGCACGGTACGAGTCTCAGCTCCGTTTGGCCTCACCTTCCCAATAACCGAAAAAGAGTGGGATCGTCCTTATTTTCCGTATTGCATACTTTTTCGAGGTGCATTAGGGGAAATCCTTTTACGCTAAGTTATTTCAGTTTTAATAGCCAAAGTTGTAAGGCAGCGCATAGGTCTCCGGTCATCTAGGCCAGTGATACATTTGGCAAGCGTGCTTTTGCTCGAATCTGCTTTAAGAGCGTCTCTTCTTGTTTATGAAAGAACTGCTTCTGTGTTGCTCCAATTCCAGGACAGGCAGACCCCAGCATCCTTACAGCGGAAGCATGCAACCACCGCCGAAATCATCACCCCGTGTGTGCAATCCGTTGCCGGCTGTTTGTCTTTACGCTACGTTGGGACAGTAAGCATTGCTGAACGGCTTAGGGGTCTACCTACAACACGTATACACATTTTTTATAGCTTCCTTTTTCTTATCCCCTTTGCGTCAATTCCTGCATAAATTAATATTTTAGCCTCCCCCTCAGTATATGCACGGGCTGTACGGGGTAGGAGCCTAACCATGCTTAGTGTGACACTCTATGCCCAGCATCTTAGGTCCGCTTTGCCCTACGGAACCCCTGAGATAACGCGTAGAGCACGACCTCTGTGACTCTGGGTTAGCTGCGTCTAACAAGTATGCTATTGCTTCAGTTTCTGATGGTTACGTTTAAAATTGTTCAAGCTTAAGGATCGAAGCAAACAATATCTGGGCACAGCAGTAATACAGCTCTGGAGCAGAGCTGGTTCATTAAACGGAGCTGAATTACTACAAGAACAAGAGAACGCCTTTGGCCTGGACGCGCAGTCGAGATTCCTTTCGGGATATTCAGCCGCATCCATCAAGTAAAAACGCCACTGCTTTAGAACAGCAACTAAGCAACTGCTTCGTCCTGAAGGCATGATACAGCCCGGAAATAACATCTACCATGAGGCCTCACAGGAAGTCCAACGCCGATTTGGGGACATATCGGTGCTTCAGGCATGGACTGCTTTAAAAGATGGAATGTGCTTTGGGAAGGCCTACAAGAATGCTACTATTACAGCAGATCGAAGTGATGACGGCGGAACATTGCGCTTCGCCGCCCAGTATGAGCGCCCCACACACGAGTCCTCCTAGCCTACAGCCATTAGACCTACTACTGCAAGCAATACAAACATAGAGGGGGACTAAATAATTCGACACGAGGGCGAAAAGCTGCAGCGTGCAGCCTGCAGTTCTCGCTGCACACAAATATATGTGATGCGGCGTGTTCGTACAGGTGTAACGTTGCCCTCCAAAACACGATTGACTGCTCTAGGCATTAAAAGTTATAGAAAGTACATGAAGATGTAGTAATGTAAAAATTTTATCCAATGGTTATTAACGATTGAGAACGCAAGCCGACAGTTGCTGGTGCTCCGTGCACGCCGCACCTCCCCCACGCGTCTCCTCTCGCGGGCACCCCCTTCTCCGGTGATGAGTAGCAGCAGCCGATATACGTGTGCAGTCACAACAAGGATTCCCCTGTCGAGCTGACTGAACTCTTGTTGTGTATCGTTTAATCCTTGCCATTATCCTACTATTCGAATATGGTGTGCCGCATGGGCATCAACGGCTTCGGCCGCATTGGGCGGTTGGTTTTCCGTGCCGCGATGGCCAACCCAAATGTGGTAAGACTTGGGACATAGTGCTGTTCGGTGTGTAGCTGCTGTCTTTTGTGGTGTTCTCGCTCCAGTGGACACCTAGTCACACAGCATGTTTATTTGGGTACACTGTACGTGCCTCGCGCTGTCCTACAGGAATTGCATGCGCAGAGTACTCGAACTACACGTGTCTCTCGTGTTTCCTATCCATCTTACAGGATTATTGTGATGTTGTCTGATTTCCTGGGCTCAGGAGGTCGTTGCTGTGAACGATCCTTTCATGGATGTCCAGTATATGGCTTACCAGCTCAAGTTCGACTCCGTCCACGGCAAGTATCCTGGAGAAGTGACAGTGAAGGACGGCAGTCTGGTTGTTGAGGGCAAGGTTATCCAGATCTTTTCCGAGAAGGACCCTGCGGCCATTCCTTGGGGAAAGGTCGGTGCGCACTACATCTGCGAGTCTACTGGAGTCTTCACGAACAAGGAGAAGGCGGGACTTCACGTCACCGGCGGTGCAAGGAAGGTTATTATCTCTGCGCCACCTAAGGATGACACTCCGATGTTTGTGATGGGTGTCAACCATGAAGAGTACACGTCGTCTCACCAGGTGGTATCCAACGCATCTTGCACAACCAACTGCTTGGCTCCCTTGGCAAAGGTTGTGCACGAGAAGTTCGGCATCGTTGAGGGCCTGATGACAACAGTGCACGCGATGACTGCAAACCAGCTGACTGTTGATGGGCCGTCCAAGGGTGGGAAGGACTGGAGGGCAGGACGCTGCGCTGGCAGCAACATTATCCCAGCCACCACCGGCGCGGCAAAGGCTGTGGGCAAAGTTATCCCCTCACTGAACGGCAAGCTTACTGGAATGGCTTTCCGCGTTCCTGTCGCTGATGTGTCAGTTGTTGATCTTACATGCAGACTGGCAAAGCCTGCAAAGTATGAGGACATTGTCGCTGCCATTCGCGCTGCTGCTGAGGGCCCACTGAAGGGTATTTTGGGCGTTACAGAGGATGAGGTCGTGTCCCAGGATTTCTGTGGCGACAAGCGCTCTTCCATTTTCGATGTTAAGGCCGGCATCCAGCTCAATGACAACTTCGTAAAGCTCGTTTCGTGGTATGACAACGAGTGGGGTTATTCCAACCGTCTGGTTGACCTTGCAGTGTACATGTCCCAGAAGGACGGCAACTGAATTTGCCGGTTCTGAATGGCACTCTGTGTGTTGCTGCGCGAAACCCTGGCAGCCGCCCACTAGTTGGGCTGGGCTGCCGCCCGCTGCGTGACCCTAACTTTACAGAGAACAATACTTTCAGTTACTCGAACGGGATCGTACCGCATGCAGTGCCCGCCAGGATGCATCGTGAGTAGCCGTGTAGTTTGTCCTGCTAGGGATGCTAGCTGTCCGGAGCAGTAGTGAGTGTTGCAACTTTTTGCCCTACGTTGATGGTACGTAAGACGATCAACTGGCAATGTGGCGGAGGTGCAGCGCGGTGTCGGAATTTCTGCTTCACTTAAGGAACCTTTGCTGCAGTCGGACTTGCACCCCACTGGGTTGGGTAATCAGGAGCCCTTCGGCCAGACGGGCTGACAGGACCACACTGTGGGCCTCTGCACATTTGCCAGGTTCGCCGCGAAACAAAGCAGGGCGACTCGCTGTGCACGCTACGGACCATGCACGCATCGGGCAATGCTTTTTGGCCGGAGTGCTCATGGTAGTAGTGGCAACCTTTCGTGTAGTGCTAGACACCCAACTGTAGTTACGAGCTTCCTCTAATGTGCAACACTTCGTTAACCGCTCTTCCACTGTAAATCGTAACGAGAGACCAGTTTAGCAAGCGAGTCCCGCAACGAGGAGAATAATGGTGGCGCAACAGCTGCAGTCTGTGGAACTGATGTCGGCTCCGCGCCAATCACGACACAAAAGTTCTGCCTTCAAGCTCCTCTGTGACGTGATTGGCATGTCCCCAGATCGGGGTCCAATACAACCTGGAGCACGACTTTCACTGCGCGCCAGCCTGCCTAGCTGTAGTCCAGCGTCTGCATTTCATCAAGCGCGGTGGGCCCTACAGCCTTATCCGGAGCATTCCACGGGAATGATTCTTCGTCAGCTGCGGTCTGTAAGTCTTCTCGTCGATCCTCACCTATTCCCACATCGAGGTGCTGCGTGGGTTCTGGGCTCAAGTCCTCTGCCATGAGAGAAAAATCTGCGTTTCCTTCATCTGCATCTACACTTTGCTGCACGTCATCTCCTGCACCAGAGTGCTGCGTAACGCTTTCTTCACTTGCATGCGCAACGTCACCGGAACTCAATGACGTTGTGTGGTTGTGGAATGCTGCAGCCAGGTCATTAAAGTAGGCCACTGCTGATACTGAGCGCGCCTCCGATGTCTCCATGTAAGCAGCTGCCCTGAAGAATGGCTTTGAACGTGCAAAGTCCAGTAGGGATTGTGGCTGGATTTTCCCTGACACCAGGTCCACAAGCCTTCCTGCTGTCTTACGTATAATTTCCAGTACTTGGAACAAATAACGTAGGGCTGAGTTGATGCGCGCACCAACTAGCGACCACAGCCTGAGGGCACCATGAGCGCCGTTTTTGGCGAAGAACGAGCAGGTGGATAAAAAGGGAAGCATTGCACCAATAGCCGCACTAGACACCTGCGACCCAAGCTGATATACTTCTCTGCAATCCATCACGCTCCCACTGAACTGCTGTACTGCACGAGCAACGCTTGCTCTTGTCGCGGACGGAGCAAACACAGCATCTAGCAAATCCCTGAGCGCAAGCACTTGTGCCGTTACGCGCTGCGCATATTCTCTCGCCTGAGTAACAAACGCATCCACTGGGAACCTTCCAGCGGAGCCATACTGCGAAGCTGGCAAACGCGCCGGGCTGAAACCCCCCTGCATCCCCTTCTGCATGCTTTCAGCTTCGCAGAAGGCCATAACGCTCTGGATAAATTTACTGAGCTCCGTCAGAGCACTCGTGAGATTCTCCACGGGCACAACAACCTCCACAGTCTCGCCTCCCCAGCCAGAACCAGCTGAGGAGCGTTGCAACACTGCGCCGACATGTTGCTGCAGCTCCTGTACAGCTCGTCCCGTGTTCGACACCTTCCATAAGCCAGATGATGCGCTTGCTGTGAGCGTGGAACTGCCCGTATGACCCTCTACTTGCCCATTCTGTGGCGGCTGCACCCGAGCACGCTGCTGAACGAGTCCCCCAGCTGGAACTGTCAGAGGAGTGTTACGGGCAGCCACTGGAGCCACGGGAGGCTGGGGCTGCAGCTGTGCAGATTGAGAAGCCGGCTGCCCTGGAGGAAGAGCTTGCCACCAAGCACCTTGCTGTAAATGCTGGCCTGAACGCACCATACAACACGCACAAAGAGCCCAAAACAAACAAGTCCACCTTACCTGAACCGCGCTTGCAAAACCTAGGGTTCAAATAGGACGAAGCAAGTTATACAAGGCATCTATTACGCAGCATGCACACTCTTGAAGTGCGAACCGGACCGTTCTGCTGGGTTGGAGTCCAACTAGGCCATGACTGCCCGGCGCTCTCAGCAGGGCAGAGGTGCAGAAGCGCCCAAGAAGCTACTGCCGCTGCTAGTTTCATTTCCCAATTCGAGAAAAGCTTCTGCAATGGGAAAAGAAGAGGTCTCCACCGGAAGAAGCAGCCTATCAGCTTCGCTGGTTGCGGCAGTTGGAAAAAACAACCCAGCCCATCACGGAATCGGAGTCAGACAGCAACCTGGCGTGAATCACTTGGAATAAACAGATCGAAATTGCTACAATCAGGGGCAAACGTGCTCTATAGCCTCCAAAAGTATTTTGTCTCAAAAATTGGGCTCTGCGCACCCATAGGGATCGAGTGTCGAACAAGCAAACCCCACAAGGCCCTCGCATTCAAGTTAGAGACCCTCTGAGACTGCTTTTCCCCTCATCCAGCCGAAAAATTTTATGCAGGCACTATTTGCAATAAAGCAAAAGCAACGCCAAGCTTGGGGAAGCAGTCGCGGAGGCAGCAGCAACGCACCATCTGCCATGGTGTGCTCCCCTCACCAGTGAGCCTGTGGGCGGCGCCCTCATGTCAACCGAACAGTAGAGCAGGATTCGCCTGTTTAACTGCTCAACAACTTTGATTGTTAAAGCATTGTTTGCAGTGCAATTGAGGAAAGAAGCAGGGGATTTGCCGCCGTGGCGGAATACAAACACAACAATACTCCTCCACCGGTCCGATGTAAAGCGATGTGAAGATTTGCAGCAACTGCCCCAGCATACATATCCTACTGCCAGACTGTAGTTTGTTTCGATAGGCAGCAATGTGATCCTGACACTATTTGCCGTTTTGGAATTAAAATAGGCCGCAAGTGCGCTGATGTTCTGGAGGAGCCTTCCTAGTAGTACACAGAAGTAGATAGTAGGCAACGCTTGACTCAATTGTTTGATAGCTTGCTGCTCATTTATCTGTAGTACGCTGAAAACACGAACTCTTGTTGTGGCCCTCTTGTAGAGCTAGTGAATCTCTGCCTCGCAGGAGCACTAAAGGAGTTCCAGTGGATCGCGCTATCCTCATCTACATTCTCGCAAAAATCGTTTTGCCCGTGCGGACTACAGTATTTTCTCACTCTTCTTCTTTGCAGGATGCTATCCCTTAGCCCTAGCCTCTAAATACTGGGGAGTAGAGCCTGCAATGCAAATGCTACGGTTACGTGCATTTTAGCAACTCCACTCTTGGCATCGAAGGGAAGGGATGCCAGCATTGCGATGCACTGTACCTACTGCAGCTACCTACCGCTTTCCGGGCTGTTGTCTTGTTAGCTGCAGGTAGCCGATGTCACTTTCGGCACGCGGATGTAGCAGGAAATTTTATTGTGAAAGTACATCAAATATGCTAGGAGTGCTGGTGCTTCTGTTCACAGCTTTCTTCAAGCAGCTGTCTTTACGCCAGTCGCCTCTGCTTGTGGTCTTTGCGTACGCTGAATCGGCTGCTGCAGTTGTTTTACCGTGAGCACCGTCATTTGCAGAGGAGGGAAACCAGTAACAAGTTGAAGCCCCAAGGGCGGCACTTTTCTTCAAAGGAAACTGGAGGCCTAAAAAGTCATTTCTCGTGAGCGGTTTGTTCGACATCATATTTTTAATGAGGAATCCACCTCCAGGAGAGACTCAGGACGAATTCGAATATTCCTAGCAGTATGCAGTGGACGTCTCATTGTGCATGTAGAGGGCACTCGGTGCTGCATCCACTACTGGCATAACTATCCAATCTGCGGTTTCCAGTGGCTCGTAACAAACTGGGCAAGTATGGACATGGCTCCGAAGCTGTTTGTATATATATTCCTGAGCAGACAAAGCTCGTTCATGTTAGAATGGAATTACTGGGGGCTGGCCTGCTTAATTGCTGCGAGGAAAGCAGGCGCTGAACCCGTTTTTCTAAGAGGAACCTTTCACATGTCTCTACTTACATTTACTGGAAAGTGGCAAAAGGGGCACACGGCGCAGTGATCGCCTAACAGAAGAAGCCCCGAGGCTCCACAAAGAGGTGCAAAACTCTGCAAACAGTTCATATTGCGTCAGGAAAAGCGTTTGGTAGAACCTTTATTCGTGCTATATAAAGCTTCATGCGGGTGGTTCTGTAGTAGTTTGGTGAAGCAGAAAACGTGTCATTCCCTTCAACGAACCTTGCAAGTGGAGCACTGTACTGCATCCTCGTTAATATCAGCGTTGCACTTCAGGCAGGGCGTAGAACGCTTTCGTGTGGAGTCCGGTTGTTTTAGCCTTAGAATGCGCTCGACCGCTCTACGGTGGCAACCTGGTATTTGGGACTTAACTTCTGGGCGAAGTAATGATGCACCTGCCACGGAAGAAGCTGAGGCAGGAAAGCCTGCAGCAGCCCCGGTGAGCAGAGTTGAAGTCAGGATCGACGCCGCCTGGTTTCCGAAACTGTCACACAAAATGCAAGGATGACACAGCCACAAAGTCGCAAGGAATGGAAGCAAAGGGTGAAATCATGAATGAAAGCAGGACAGCACACTCTGGCTGTCGCATGCTGTAAGCCTGTCCGGTTATGCAGAAGAACTGGCCAAGTTTCGTAACAGAACGACGCAGGCTGTCAGCCTGTGGAAAGAACAGGGTCTCTCCGTTTCGGTGTATATTCCCCTGTGTTGTTGGTAATTCGCAGGTGAAGCAAGTACAGTTGGTCCGCAAAAAAGGGGCACTGAAGGTGACTGAGCTTGTCAACCAGCTGGCAACAAACAAACCAAAATAGAGGCAAAGTGCCGCAGAGCCGATATGAGAGTTCAATTCCATTTGTGCCAGCCAACGGATGCCGGAAATAGCCAAATATGCAAAGCAGTGCTCCGAAACTTACTCTGTAATATATGCCGAAACCCTCATGAGTAGCAGTGCAGCGCCGTACTGATCCCCCTGCTTCAATAGGCCAGGAACTAGCAAAAGTGAATGAAGAAGTGCGAACTGGTGAAGAACGCAGAAGTACGCTTGCTGCTGCTTCAATTTTGGACAGGCCTGTTTACCAACAAAAATATTCGATGCAATACTTGAAAAAAAGCCTCCGTTGGCTTTCCTGAGAATCTGTAATGCTTCAAAGAGGCTTGCATGAGCTGCTCGAAAAAGTCCTTGCATCTGCTGATGCCGACCTAGGGCCAAAGAGCTGTGTGCCACCTCGCACGGCTCGCCCACAAGGAGAGCTAGCCTATTGAATAGCGTATGATGAGCAATGAGGAAGGCTTTCAAGTGTAAAGAAGAATATTTCTCACTTTGGCACCATTAATTTAACTCAAGCTCGCAGCGCTTTATATTTTGAGTGCTTCAAGAACGTGTTTTCTTGCGGTGAACGCGGCAAGGTAACATTGAAGCTCACCGCCGGAGTGAGTCGAGTCTTCCAATAGAACTTTCCTTGTCCTCTGAAGATGGAAATGATAACCGTAGCACAGTCGAAAGCACTCAAACACGCAGAAGGAGGACGTGAGCATTCGGCCACAAATGAAAAGGAAAAACCCAGGAATTCTAAATATTAAGGGATGGACATATGAAGACCTTACTAGAAAGCTCTGCTTTCAGTCTCTCCAGGAGCTGTGAGTCTCCAGTCTTGGCAACAAGTTCCACAGCTTGTGGCCAAGCTACTTCCCCAGCCTGAATGCTCGCCGTGACGAACATGTGCGCACAATTGTTTCCTTCTATAGTAGTTACAGAGAAAGCCAGCACTTCCAAAATAGCCGTCAAAAAATGAGGCGCACTACATGCCTACGTGATCCCATACAAAGCACCTGAATGTACAACTCAAGAGCTTCCTGGGGTCGTTGAGCTAAGGCTCTGTGCCAAGCTGCTTGACTGAACAGTCCATGGCGCTCCAACAAAACAGATGCCCGCAAGTGCAGATCGACTGCCCCCGTTTCGCCGAGAGCCTATGTCATACGAAACTAGCACATAGTAGACCACTTTTAAAGCCAAGACTTCACATAAGTGTGAAGGTCCACCCGCCTACTTGATGCTGCCCTTCGCAGTGCCCTCCAAGAACTGAGCTAAAAGCGGGCAAGAACCAAAATGTCCCGTGGCACTGTACATGCTCCTGGTCTGGTAAGAACATGACGTACATGTGCCAAGGCAGAGATATGCTGGCTCTCTTCAGCAAGGGCTATTGCAGCTTCCACATTTCCGCTAACACAAAGCATTTCCACAGCCCCTTGAAAGTCAGCGCGTACCCTGCATATGCAACGATTAAATGATAGGCATTAGGAAGGCATCAAAATAATCGTCGATAGCTGAAACAAAGTTGCTGTTCTTTGGGGAAGCAGGCAAATGCTTATATTGTGCATTTGCCTGCGGAAGGATCAGCAGAACGACCCTTTGACTTTGGCCTTCATCGTCGTATTCTGGCTAGGTCCATTAACTTTGTTAAGCAGCCACAAGACCCAATTTCGAGGTCATCTGCTTGGAAGCAAATAAGACGAAAGCAGATTGTCAAGCATTAAGGCCTGCAAAGGAAATAATTTCGCGGACCGGCAGCAATCTGCGAGGGCTGCAGCTGCTTCTTGGTCGCGAACTCTGCGAACAAGTGTTTTCGCTTCTTCCCATCGGCCAAGACGGAGACCCTGCTCGCAGAGCCATGCGCAAAATAAGAGGGCAGGATATCACAATGAATATGCTGAAGGATCAGCAGAACGACCCTTTGACTTTGGCCTTCATCTTCGTATTCTGGCTAGGTCCATGCCTCACACGAAATCCACTTTGGCAGAACACTAACCACGGCGGCTCTTGGCCAAATTCCTTGCTTACCAGTATTCTCACCATACTTTTAAATTCACCTGCCCTGGCGTATGCACGAAGCGCCTCAAGCGGCTCCTGCTGCTCGACGGCAATGGCATATGATTCTAAAAGCCTGCCAGGTGTGCTAATAGACCCCAGAAGGGGTAAAGCTAGGTCAAGCTCGCCGATCTGCAGGAACACGCAAGCAGGGCCACGAGCAGAACGAGTCTATCACAAATAACTTTTGTACCAATAAGAAATTCGGGGAAGAAAAAAGTCACAGATAGGAGAAAGCAGAAGTGAGCTGGAGCTTCGACTTGGGTCGATAGTGGTGGGGCAGACAAGGGATGTGATCATGTGTCTACTGAGCAACAGCAATTTGTGGTCTAACCTCAATATAGATTGAAGCTGCACGTTCAGGATCCCCTGCTCTGCTAAGCAAAGCAGCTGCGTGCCGGTGCTGCTGAATGCTCAGCAGAGATTCAGCGCACTGACGGTAAACGATAGGGCTGTCGAGGTCTACAGCAAGCTGCAAACCCTTCTGAAGTTCTCCCGCCTTAAAAGCGCAGCGGGCCATGCCACGGAGACATTCTAACAATAGGAGATGCTTCTCTTTTCCTAGACGTGAGAGTTCTTCCGGAGGCTCTAGTTGAGAGAGAGCAGTTTTACATAATAAATGGACAGCATGGACACCGCTTAGGGTGCCCTCGTTTCCGTTTTCAACCTGATCATAGCTTGCCTTGTCAGTTTTCAACTGTAGCGCTATGTTATCTGCTGCAGCTGAGAAAGAAGCTAGAGCCGTGGAAAATGCCTGTTTTCTTTCACAGCTCATGCCGTGGAACTGAAACAATTGTGGCACACTCCTTGGCTTGAGAACCTGGACAGAAGCGGAAGTAAATCACGTGCATAAATATTGAAGTACGTGGTGATGCAATGTAAAGACACTCAGGGGCGAACATTTAAGCTTTGCTAATGGAAAAGTGATATCTGTTTGGTGGCATTAGCCGACTTTTGCGAGGTCAATAGCAGTATGCCACTCTTCCAGCTGGCATGCGATGTCTAATGCAGCTTCTGGGTCTGAGCTGCACATCAGCAACTCCACTGCCTCCCGCCAGTTGTGGTGAAGTGCTGTATGCAATGCCCACATTCAAACCTTATCGCACCGAAACTGCTTCAAAAAGCCAAAATCGTGCTTACGTGACAGTGAACCGTATAGACCCAGTAGTCACAAATTCTGTGCATCACAAGCATAGTTGTAAAGCTCCTCCGAAGTTAGGAAGAGGGAAGGCATAGAGCGACGCACCTTTCATGTGAGCTCCTAAAGCAACATCCTCTTCGACTTCTTCAAGTGTGCAGAGCCAAGGTACTAGATCACATCGTTTAGCAGCTTTAAATGACCGGCAGGCCACATTTATGTCAAGTCTGTCAAGGGCATGCCAGCCAACAGCTTCGAAGCAATCCCGTGCCGTCGCTGCACAATGGCAAATGTACAGAAGCTCAAAGTGCCTTTAAGGAGCTAAGAAGCCACTACAAAAATTCTTAGTGGCTCTCGTAACGGCCAAATCTTTAGGTTGCGGGTTAAAACTTTTGCTGGTCTACACTGCGCAGTGTGCAGGCCGCAAAACGCTGGAGAGGCTCATTAACCAATGCTCCAGGGAATGTTTGTAACTCTTGAAAAAGTACGCAGTGTGATGGCCTATCCACAGTGAGAACTCCGTCTCTACCTGACAGGTTACCGACGGGGCTAACGCCAAGCATGCCTTCTAGGGCCTGCAGAGCTTCTCCATCTCTTCCCAAGGCGAGCAGTTGCAAAACATAGCGGATTGTGAGGCTGCTGGGCTCTGCAGAGTTATTTAGTGACGTATGGTCTGCGCAGAACACTCACCGGTGCAACATCAGTTTGGCTAAGAGTCGAAAATTGTCTCCGTGAATTTTACGGTATTGTGTAGTATTACTTGTGGAGCAGCTGGGATGCGTAACGTATCACTCTATAGCGATTACATTTCTCCAATAGCGTACAGTGCGGTGTCTGGTGCAGGCAAGAGAGGCAGTCCAAACACAATGATGTGAGATTACCGGAGGTCGAAATACTCAAAAGCACACCTGAGAATTCAATCACCACACAATGAAAGAACTCGCCAAGCCAGAAGGTGGACGCTATGCAAACGCTCCCAGTCTAAGGGGCTGCAAATGAAGTGAAACGCTTTGCATACTTTGGGCGTCCGTAATTCTGGGCATGCACTCTGCCAGTTGTTGGATTACACTTCCCCACGGCTTCTCAGCTGACGTAATTATACGGAAATGTCAGCAATATCTAAACGCTGATTACACTCCTTGTGCTCAAATCAGTGTTCCCTTTTCCTCATCTTACCATTAATTAACGCAATCGGAAAGAGTAGGTCTTCTAGGTCAATGCAGCACAGTCCAACTTCCACTGCGTGTGACCCTTGGAGTTGCAGCACAGGCACCTGCTCACCCACTTAGCCACACAACACGACTGTGTTTTCGAGTCTCGGTACGAATGATTCGTGCAAAGTGGAAAGCAGGCCCATGTCCTTATATGCACCTGGAAAGCTTGCTCCTCAGAAAACGAAGCTTTAGAACAACAGATAAAAGGCACAGCTTGGTGTAGCGAGGTAACAATGACAAGGACATCACTATGTTTGCCATCCCAGAACACGTCGCGCGCTTCTCCTCCGAGGGAAAGGCCCAAGCTGAGGAAATACATGCCCGGAAATGAAGCATTTCCACGGAAACGACAGCGGGCGCGAGCAAGATATTGCTGTAAAGTGTCTAGAGGGGACTGCTGGCCTGTCGCGCTATGGAACCACTAATATTCCGTGCACGCATTGAGCTGTGTGAAAGTGGCTAGAGACGCGTCGGAGCACTTCATTCTTTCGGCACGTGCTGCTTTTTGCTTGCCAGGAAGAAGTCGAAGTCCCAGGGGAGTATACAAGAACTTGTCCATTGCAGTCGAGTACAGCCAGGCGAGTGGCATCGCAATTGGCACTTAAAGCTACTATTGGAGCGGTGTGACAGAAGCCATCAAATGGAAGCCCGCTGTTTATCATGTAAAGACAAACATTTCCAGCAGTGTCAGTAAGCGCGCACCACCAACTTGCAGAGGCCACTGCAGCAACTTGGCCTTCTCGCAGCATTTCTGCTGCAAGTGTGGCTTCCTTCATTTTCGCTGAAGAATTTCTGCGGTGGAGTGGCCGCAGAGAATTTATTTGGGCCCCATTTGGTTCCAAAGGCATTATTGCTGTCTAGAAAAATCGCAATGAGACACCAAGAATGTTATATGCCCGCAAAGTTAAAATCACGTTTCTTCAGGCAGAACGGAAGCTTTCAGAGTTATGGAGAGTACTTAGTTGTGCAAAAGGGCACTCAAGTCCTACCTGCCCTTCGAAAACTATCACGGCATACTCAAGCCCGAATCCTATGAGCTGAACTGGAGAGGGAAGACACAAAGTGCCGAGAAGCGCCACCCCTCCCTGTCTCATCCACAAAGAAAAAGGCGCATTCCAGTATGTGGAATGCTCCTGTCTGTAGTTCTAGTTACATGCGTGGTGTTACGGAGAATAAATCCATCGAGTCAGCTGCCCTTCACCAAGGCAGCTTCAGTAGTGATGCGTACTTGCGATTTACGAGTATAAATGATCAGCTCCCTGCCACAAGCTGCTGCACAGTGCCTTGGACCTAGGAATACTTTGTCAGGTTCATTGGAAAGGCTGAAAACGGCTTCTTCGCCGCTGGGCTCTGTGGGAAATAGGCAGCCAGAAATCATGCAATGAGCTTCATAACATGCGTGCGCTGTGCTATAACACGGAGCGGAACGCATGCGCAGCAATAACACTGAGCAAATATCGTGGTCTTCTACATACCGCAGAGGACAAGAGTATTGAGAGAGCGGCTCATTAAAACTGATCCTTTGCAGGCGCTGAAGAGCAGGCGTCGTGGCCACGCAAATGTAACAACAGACCCTGAGAAGAGGAAGGTTGACCTTGAGCGGTTCAGTAGTGCACTGCCTCCAATAATTCTAATGAAACCTACGCTTGAATTCGTCTTTTTACCCCAAAGCGTAATAACAGAGTAATTGTCCCACGTCAATTCTATGCTCGTTCCCTTTGTTGAATGATTCCCCACCATCACGCAGTGCGACGGTGAGGAACTCATCGCAGGGGCTCCAAGCTAATGCCGCAATTGGCTCATCTCTGGGATGCGGTCGAAGTTCAACAATGCGCTCGTTTACTGATGAATTCCAAGGAAAAGCCAGCAATAGGATGCGCCCTCCATCTGACAAAAACGCCAGTACGGGGCAAAATGGCAACAGCCGTCTCCCTCTTCCCATCATGGAAGATGAAAACCAACGACATACGGGCAAGCTGAATCAAAACCAGGCAATAACTGATGCCTAAAAGCAAAACAACAAAATTAAAAAACCATACATGCCACCGCTAGACTCTTTCCCGATGGAGAGAGAGATGCCCCCTGAAATGAAGCTGGTGGAATGCTTGGCAGCTCTTGAAGCGTTTCAACCTTTCCAGCTGGCCAATGAATCTTCAGAAGACGCATGCTTCCAAGACACAAGAAAGCTGCTAGAACGTCATGCTCTAGCCAGATGAGCTCGCACTCTCCTCCAACTGCATAATGTATCTCTTGTGTGAGACAGCGCAAAGCATAATGTATCTCTTGTATGAGACAGCGAAATACAACAGCTACTGTTGATGAAGAAAAGAAGCAGCGCCTCCCCTAGGATGCAGCTCATTCGGTGCAGGATAATCTAATGTATCCTACGCAACTGTTTAGGCTAACAAGGAGTGCCATCGCGTACCTAAAGGTGATGAATTATTATCGGGGTGAAGCAGCAAAATTCGTTCCGCCGTGGTTGCAAGGGCCGCCTGCTGCATTGCTACAGCCATCGACATTACGTTCCCATTTAGCATAACATGCCGAAGTACAGTACCTACACAAGCAATCAAAAAACCAAGAGATAACTCATGTTAACCATTTGGCTGTTTGAAGGGCAACTCTTGAATAATCGAACTGCTAGAGCTCGTCGCTGGAACAAGTAGGGAGCGGCAGCTATCTGCCATGCTCGGGAGGACAAGCCAACTCGCTTATTACGCTATTCACTGAGTTGCGTTGCTTTCGTTAGTAAACAATATAGTTGAACGATGCCCACGCCCAGGAACTCCCAGGTGCTTCACCCTTGCAGTCGAGAACAGCTGCGGTTATGTCGTCGCTGGTTGTTAGAAGCCGTTTATCGTCGATCCATGCAATGCGCCGAATACATTTACTGTGCACGTGAATTATACTATCCTTCTTTGAGGTGGACGTTACCACGTCATGCAGAACAACATCTCCCTTTGCCGTTCCTAGAGCCAGCATGCCTTTTACTTTTCCCCAGGAAAAGCATGCCACATCTTTGTGAGGTATCTCTGTAAGCAGTTGACTGCCACTGCCAATCTGCCAGATCCACGCCTCTGCAACTCACAACGCTGTGGCTTATGCACGCAAAATGCAACTGCCGAGCGTGCCTGTAGTGTCTCAGACAAGCGAGTAGCCCTATTTCGGCATGAACCTAACAGCCATGAATTTTCCCTATGCGTGTGAATTGAAAGTACTTCAGTGCTCTAGGATAAAATCAGCTTCACCACTTCCCCTTACTTGCTGCAGACTCGAAATCGCACAAAATGGCTAAGTAGTCCCCACAAACACTCCACTCAAGATGTGTCAGGGCTGCTCCTAAGGGGAGAGACACACTCTGAGCCTGTTGCAACGCAGACGAACAAGGAAGTGAGGGTCCGTCTCCATAACCGGAAATTTCAACTCGCCTCTAAATATTTGAACCGCTTGCACGTAACATTCTTAAGCACCGCAGACTTCGGCATTTTATAGGCTTCTGGGAGCTTTGCCATCCTTTTACTGGCTGCACTTGCTGCAACATGCATTGCAAAACCATTTCAAGCTACCTATTTGACTACAAAATTGTTGCTTGCCTCATTTCCCGTTTCTCCGAAGATAGTAGCAACATTGCTTCCTGTCCAACCAAGAACAAACTGTTGGGAATGTTTCGAAGGTAAAGGGTGCGACACAGGTCTCCACGCGATTATCCCCACTGTCGCCAGTGGCGGCTGCGCTTGAAATTTTGCCGCTTTCCACATGGCAGTCCACTAACCTTTGTGGCCTGTTACTGCACAATCGTTTTGAGAAGTGCGCTGCGTGGGTGGCACTGATTGTTCCTCAGTCCTTTTCTAGATCCATTAAGCATGTACTATATAATTTCCAATCTTTGCAGCACCATGTTTCTCTATATCTCTGACAATGTTGCTGTGCGGCAGGTCTCTCTACACGGAATTTTGCTGAGTGGAAGCGACCCAAAACGTCGGTCCCTCTAGAGTCTTGGAACGCCCGACGCCCGGGATCGTAACTTCCAGACTCAATATGAGAGCTTTCGAAGAAAATGAAGCTGAATTCCCCCAAGTGTGCTAGTCTGGCTGAGTGGTTCGTGTCTTCCCACGACTCTCTACGCAGTATTGATCATGCTGATCATGTTTCCCTCCTATATATCCAGATACCCATTCGACAGCTATGCAATTGCGCCGCTCTAGTACACTGCGGCCTAGCACTCTTACGTCGCGCAGTGCGGATGTGTAGACTCCTCTTCTTGTCCCTCATGAACTGTTCGTGGTGACTACGTATAACTAAGCTACTTGAACAGCATTTTGTTTCAGTGATCTCCGTTGAATTCCCTTTGCAAGATCCATTACCATGGCAGACCGTGGGGGACAAGAATTGGTAAGCCCGGCTGGTGCATCTGCGGCGTTCACCGCTTGGACTGTGTAGGGCAGTCTCCGAGACCCAAAACGAACCACAAGAAAAGCTGGAGCATACAAGATTGATTTTCAGCTATCATGGCGAGAAGAAATTCATAAAATCTTGCATCATATTCGTGGTGCGTCTTGAATGTTGATGAGAAGGCAAATCAAGCTGGCTTGGTGGGGTAGTGGCTTCCCTGCGGTGTGCGCACAGCAGTCCAGTAAGCACTACAACCATCGAGACCACTGGAACCACCTTCCTGGGACCTGCAAAACACCTGTTTTATTTATCTTTCACTTTTTTTGGAATGTTGTTGGAATAGAAACCACTTTCTATGCCTCGATGGGGGATTTGTTCGTTGCCGACATCTTCCATCAGCCACTCTTCGGGGTCACAATGTAGTAAGAAGCTCGCATAAAACAGTCATAATAACTGCATATACGTATATGTGCTAAGAAGGCATTGGAACTGAGTTTTTGCGACTTCTTGGACGTGCAGACAAGGGATCTCCGTGTAGCTTCGAATGACGCTGTCGCAGAACAGAGGAGCACGTGCGGCAAATGTGTAGAAAGAGTTGAGCCAAGAAAAAAGTACAAAGGCCATATTCCTCACTCCGGCCAAACACATTAGTGACTTGGCTTGAGATTATTGCGTGGTATACTGGCGTATACGGAAATTATTGACACGAAGTTCCTGTATCTCGAACACAAAGTAAGCTCGTGTACTGTGAATTTCGAATGGGTATGGCACAATGCAGACGTATGCTACCAGCTCACATAACTGTAGCGCTGTGCATCGCTTAGTGTAGGCTATGTGGCGAGAGTAATGGCCTGTCAAGCTTCTTGTTCGGCCGGCTTCACCGTGTTCATTTGAGCCGACTATTATCTAGTGGTGGGAGCGCATTGACTTACTTTGGGAAGCTTCACATCGTCTTCTTACCCACCCATGCGTTTAAATCTTCATGTTATCGTGCTGGCATTTCTTCATAAGGAAGATGACAATATACACTCCAAAGAATGAGACTTGAAGAGCGCTTCCTAGGAGCGAGAGAGATGTAAGCTTACCTTCCATCGTCTAGAGATGACGCCATCCATTTTACAGATGCCGGCGTTTACCTCTCACCTCTTTGAGGTATTACTTTTGACTTCTCACCTCGTTCATCCGTTGCCTTCTGCATCTTACGGTTCGCATGCCATCTGCTACCACTACGTTAATCATTACCATGTACATCTTCAGCATTTAGAAGTTGTGACATGCTGCTTACTTTTCAGCTTCTGAGAGTTACCTTTTGCCGTATGCTGGCGGTTGTTCAATCCTGAACAGTTATTTGCTTAAGCTTGCGCCTACAATCCTCTGCTTTCCTAAGCACATTCTGTAGGAACTTGATTTGTTTTATGAAAGTAATGCTTTTGCATTTGTGTCCACCCTTTTGTCCGTTCCCACTCATGTGCATCTTTAAAAAAATGGGTTGGAAACCGAATCAACCATGTGGTTAAACTAATCAATGCTAGTAATTATGGTAGATGCAGGGCACTCCACCATACGGTTCGAAGAAACGAAGCGTAGCTAGTTGCACATTTTCAGTTTGGTGTCATTGAATCTGCAGGTTAACTTACGGAATTTTAAGCACAACGGTACTTAATTTGATTTTGAATTACAGCTCAGTGGAGGTCTTCTACTCTTTCCTTCCTAGGAATGCTTTGAAGCAGAAAGGATTTGTGCTTTACTGTGATGTGCCTTGGCTCTATAAGATGCAAGAGCATCAATCTACTCTTGCATGCATAGTGCGTAGTTCGTAGTTTTTTCACTTCAGACAGTTGATGCCACCTTTGACAGTATTTGAAACCATTCGAGATGAAATTCTTCCGGTACATTTTGGTTTTGTACCTAATGTATGACGTCAATTCGGGCTAGTCATCACTTATTAGGTCGAGTTCTGCGCCCTCCGCGGGAAGCTTTGTCTCCATCTTTCTATATAGGTTAAATAGTCCGTGTGAAGTGCAGTCTTTAGGGATCCAGAAAAAGTCGTTCCCGAAATAGTGTACTTTTTGAAGTACAAGCATATTTTGTTCGTGTTCGCAGCACTATGTCTATGGCGACTATACAGCTACACAGGTGGGCTAACTACATAACATCCAGCTGATCCTCACATAGTGACTACGATGACAATGGACAAAGATCAGCTAGAAGCTGCTGGACAGTACAGCTCATCCTTAGTAGGTCGTCATACTATCGTATATTCACTGGCAGAAGCCAACAGCAAACAGAGTGCAGCCAGTGGCTGGAAGAAAGTGTCAACAAACTACGGCACCAGAGAAACGGGTTGGAGAGCTTGTATGAAAAGCTGAAAGTTTCCAGAGATGGTACACACCAGCCGGAATTTGAACATCGAGAAGCCAAGCGTATGAATTTGCCATTGGCTCTACAGCTAACTGATAGGGACTCCTCAGTGAGCGAAAGAACTCGTAGAAATCGTATCTTATTTGCCTTTTGGTTAACGTGATACTTTGCCTTCTTATCGAGCTTGTCTGCGGGTAACTGTGCTGCGCTTGTTGCTACCCCAGCCAGCAAAGCCCTCCTTGACTGAATTTAGTCGCATTGTTATCCGGGACACTTGACTCCAACAACACAGATTCGAAGGCAACTGGTTTTTTTGTGGCTGCCGAACGGTAACCTCATCTGCATCGCACATAGCTTCGGCGTGACAGTCAGTCCTAGTGCGCCTTGCAGTTCCAACGCATCCTCATGATGTGCGTACCAATACATGCACTCTTTATTTCCAGATTGCTTTTTCTATGATCCTGTGGGCTTCATGTCAAGCTGTAGTGCTGCGCAGAACAACACAGCGTTCGTAAACCGGTGGCCATAGACGTCACACCAGCTCCTTAACAGAGAACTCCCAGCGCCTGCTACCAGCAGGCTCCTGCACGTTCACCAGCGAAAGTCCTTTGAATAATGTAACGTGTCGAGCTATTGACGGTGTCAGAAACTAAGCTAGCCCCACGAAAAAATAATCCAAATGTTGATGGGTGAGTCGGTGTGGCACCTCCATGAGCTGAACAACTGCCCCTTAAGTCTCGCAAAGATGGTTTCCAATCTTGTTCAATTAATGCGTGGCACAAGGCACTTCTGAAGGAATAAATTTATGGAAAGGAAACAAGATTGGAAATCATCTCGTCTGGGAAGAGAGAGTTGGTGAGTTCTGAAGGAATAAACTTATGGAATTGAAACAACATTGGAAACCATCTAAGCAAGACTTAGCGGGCAGTTGTTCAGCTCATGACGGCGCCACACCGGCTCGTAGCTTGAATAGACTGTCTATACGCAAGCTCGCTCGAGCACAGTGAACTCACTTTTCGAACACTTTTTATTGTTTATTTATTGCGCACAATGCATGCCACACTGGCGAGCTAGGTACATACTTTCGAAGTAACTGCTGGGAGAAACAGCAAGAAACCGCCTACACTTTCATCCGAGTGCAAGCAGTCTATCTAATCAGTTTCAATCAGTTCATAGTGCGAAACAGGGTACTGTCGACTATTTTAGAGTTACAGAAACTCGCCCATTCCTCAACTTCGCCAGCATCCCCTGTTGGAGTTGGACCTAGAGAGTGCAGGTTATGCAACCTGAATTCGCTATCCACTTCATAGATGTCGCAAAACGTTCAGGCTGCATCCTTTTGTGGGGCATGTGAGTGCATGCTGAATGGGAATCGTTTAAATCGCTTAATAGCTCATATTAGTTATGCGATTCCTGGAGACGACTTCGCACCGTGCTGAACTCCCTTCTCGATAGATCGTGAAAAGCCATCTCTGAAGAAACCATTCGCCAACATTAGTAACGCTACGCAGGTGGACTGCCCACCATTACTGTTTCCCCATAGTTCCCATATTTACTGCTGGGAGCAAGCTTGCCCTGATTTATGAGACTTGCTAGACTAAATTTGTCCGGCTGGATGGCTCGGTATGGCGAGCGTTCTGTGACAAACACGTTGACAATCTTCTGGAGGGCTGTAGAGCCGGGCAAGTGCGGGCTATTTGACTGCGCACTGAGCTTGAGCCGATGCCCAATAGACTAAGCCAGAAAACAAATTAAACACCCATGGAAACACGACCTGCCGCGTACATGAAAAAAGTTGCAAAATTCTCACAAGCGCTCAGTGCACCGTGAGAGAAGCTGGACACTGTAATGGTTGAAACTATGGTCTCTTAAAACTCACGATTGTCTAGGTGTTACCATAGTGAGAGAAAACAAAAATAATAGTTGGAAAGGATTGCTAGAAGAAGAGGAAACGTCCGAATGGCAAATTTTAACATACAGCAGAGACGATGAGATAGTACATAGCTACACCTGAGGGGCTCAAGCTATCTAACAGCATGTGAAAAGGTGCAGACACCCTGAATACGAAATTAAGAAACATTTCGGGTTCCATTGGACAAGACACCGAGCTGAGGACTGTCTCATGCTTTATGCACGAGTGCATAGCCCTCCGAAGTTTGAGAACGGACGCCGCAAGCTGTTGTCCAGAATAGCCTTAGGCACGCGACAAACGTTCTCTGCAAATTGACTGTAATAGCAAGCAACAATCACACGGGTCGGAATATTATGCGTTCTAGCGCACAATGGTAAGCCACAGAAACAACAGTGGCAGAACAGCACTATCAGTGCCATTACGCCAATGGCATTCCACGCACTTGACTTCACTATGCCTGGTATTCCTGTGAAAGTCCCAGACTCTATTCATACGCTTATTTCGCATGAGGAAATCGACAGGAAAAGGTCGCCCCACGCAGGGAACTAGGGGCTGCCGCCGCCTCCATGCATGCACATATCAGTGGTGGGCCGTGGGGCAGGCTCGTTGTCTTCCACTTCGGTGTAGGGCCCCAAATTATGTAACTATCTAAGATGCCGCAGTGTTTTGAGTTACTCGCATAGTGCTAATATAGGTGCGAAAGAACAGCGCGTTGTAGATCGTAGCTCAGGGCGCGTGAGAATGCCGCTCGGCGTCTCATAGCTGCCCATAGAGTCTTGTACGCTTGCTTAGCACATCTTTGTTGTGTAGAAAAAATGTTGAATTCGTTTTTGCTACCATATATCAACACGGCACTTTCTGCTGTGTTTGAGGACCTGGAGCCTAACCAACTAAACACGTCAATCTTGAAGGGTAGCGTGGTCCTGCGGAACTTGAGAATTAAAGTAGATGCCTTGTCGGCATTTTCGCTACCGGTAGATGTTACATACGGGCACATAGGAAAGCTCGAGATCAAAGTATGGCTCATTCGAATTGTCGCAAGCCACAGTGGCCAGAAGGAGGTCAACCGATAGGGTCGACGTTTTGTGCTTTTCGATGCAGCGCGTATCCAAGTACTGCTTTCGTTGTTATCGGGTTGTTTTGCACGGTCCTAGTTTCGTTATTTTCTGGTTGTTTTGCACGGCACTAGGGAACCACCTAGTGTTGCGGAAGTCTCGTAATGTGTGTGTTGCTTCCTTCACAGCTCAATTTGTTACGCCTACTTTCAGCGCCCATACTTCTGTCTGCTGAGGATGTAATGGTAATAGGCACCACGCAGCCTCCATCAGCCTGGAGCGTCGAGAGGGAGCAAGCCCTGCGTGATCAACAGCGAAACCTTATCCTTTTGACGGACGAGTGCTTGACCTATGCGCGAGAGGAATCAGGTCTTCCCTCTCTACTCCAAAGAGCAACCTACGCAGTTATTCAAAGGATACGACTATCAGTGGCTAAGCTGGAAGTCAGACTCGAAGATACAGAAACAGCGTCGAAACAGCACTTTGCTTTTGGTTTACGCACGTCACGTTTGTACAACGTTCGGTGTGACTCCAAGTGGGAGGAGCAGCCCCAGCAGTCCAACAAGAATGGCGCATCCTGCAGCGGCGATGTAGCTTCTCCACTCGCCTCGCAAGATGCATCCCCTAAGAGCTGGTTTGGTTGGCTAAGAAAACTTCGCAATCATCAAGATATCAGGGGCAGTGATGAGAAGATACCTGAATGTTTCCACTTGAAAACCGTCATGGAGCAAGCTTGTCTTTACCTTGAGCCTATCAACGATGGACACGAACATGCGTCATGGGTACCATACCCAGCTGCATACAGGGCAGCGATCCTTCAAGATGTGGAAAAGGTGTTACTTGGGAATGACCCTTCCCTTAAACTAACTGAAGCTACGCTTTCGTCTCATTTGCGCAAGCCAGGCCAAAATGCAGGGCTCGGCATGGCTAGCGCTTTACCGCTTGCTGCCTTGAGCCAAGCCTTGCTCAGTAAAAGGCTGCGTGGTACTTCCATGTCTGAAAGACGCAAGCCCATACCAGAAGATACTGACGATGACCAACAGCTAACGAGCCTTCATACGGCAAGGCGTGAAGCAGCGCTCTCGAAAAGACGCTCGGCAGAAACAGCGCTGGGCTTTCAACACAGCTCACAAGAGGACTCCAGTGGTCGGCCTGCTGCGACTTCGGGAAAAGCAAAAGACACGAAGACACATTTGTCAAATGCAGAAGCGCGTCACGAGGACAATGAACATGGACTCTTGCGTTTTAGTGATCTGTACTGCCCGACAGAGTTGTGGAGGATTGCAAATCAGACAGGCCCACATCATCTGTACATCTTCAAGCCAAGCGAGGTAGAGCTCAGGGTGAGGTGCGTGCAGCGTCCTACAGCTCCTTCTCCGGAAACTGAAAGGACGTTCCCGCGTCCTTTCCCAGTTGCCTCTTATTCGAACTCAGGAGGTAATGAGACTGTTGGGAGCTCGCAGAACACACGAGAACCCCAAGGTAGAGCAGCACTTACGTTGGATTCGGATGAGGAGCCGCTCCCTGCTATAACAATCACTGTCCTATCAAGGAGGAGTCTCCTGCAGTTCACGCCGTTTCAGGTAGCATGTATTTTTCGTTGGGCCCACTATGCAATTATTTTGTACCAGGAATTCGTTTCTGGAGTTTATGCGGAATGCCTGTAAGTCACTCAGCGTTGAGTGCTTTCATTCACCTCCTCTTTTACCCATCCTTCCACAAGATGCGCCGAAGTAGATATGTGCGCCGCTTTGCATAGGGAGCGCATCCCGACTGCCGAGGAGATGATGACCTACCAGTCTGCCTGGCGTCGACGCCTCCTAGCTCACGCGCTGGCAGCCAGGAACAGTGGAAGGACACTTGACTTGGAACAACCTGAAGGCTGTATGGACACGATGTTTCAAGGTTCTGCCGTTGCCGGCGGCAGCGAATGGGCAGCCCAAATGGCGCTTGATGAGCATTTCATTCAACAATTTGAAACTACATATTGGCCAACTGTCATTCTTCCCATACGACAGCTCGTGCTTCAAGATTTGAAGCGAGAGACTCGATCCCGCCACCCTTTTGGGGTAACGCACTGCGAGCAACGATTCCCAATGGCTACAGGCATGACAGTGGTTTCCGATAATTCCTCGGAAGAAGATTCGAATAGCACAGATGAAAGTGGTAACGCTGACGCTCTTGAATTCAATATTTTCTCATCGAAGCGCCAGGCACAGGTGGACACAGTGCAAGGACTTATGGAAGAAGTGGCAGAAGAAGTATCTGCAGCTTCAGAGGCAGAGCTTCTGATGGCCAAGTGCATACAACAAATGCAGCCACAGCGGTTTTCCAAGAGCGTGCAGTTTGCCGTCCAGCTTGACAACCTCGAGGTGACTTTAGCAGCTGCTTATGAAGCCCCTGCCTGCATACGTGTGACATTAGATGAGCTTTACACCCACATCGCAATGTATTACGATCTCCGAATGTCGGTGGTCGCCGCTTTTGAGGGGGTACAAGTAATTGACAACCTTATGCCAGAATTGTCTCATCGTCGTATTATAGCCAGTAGTTCGCATACGAAACTTAGCAGTGAAGGTCCAACAGACCCCTGCAAAGGCCGGCACAAGGGCAACTACGCAGATATATATCTGTCGCCTTGTAGTCATGCTCGCTGCCTGTCCAGGCAGAGTCTGGACAACCCCCCAGTATCGCCACTGCAACCCGGCAGCAGTGCATGCATCTTAGACTGGAGCGCAAATTGCACATGGCGAGGAGGCTGCCCGTTTGAGCCGCTGAAGAAGACTGCCAATGCGTACAGAGATAACGAACGCGGTAATAATGACGCTGCAGCAGGCGGGTGGCTACGGTTTGATAAGGTTTACGTGCCTCTTGACGGTATCCCGGATATGCGCCTCTACGTCCAAACTCATGGTTCGCTCTTATGCACGATCACGCCTGCTGCAGTAGCATTTGTAGTGCAGTCCCTGCAGGAGCCAGTGCATCTTGTTGAGGGAAGCAGCATCCTAGAGGCTGCCAGCAAAGAAGTTCAAGATGCATTACATCGGAACGAATTGTTTCTTGCCAGGCTTCTTGTAGGCGAAGTCGACCATCCAACAGTCGACATATGCGTTGATATTCCCGTGCCTCAGAAATTACTCCTTCCATTTAGTCATAAGGATGTGCAGTGTCGGGGGCTTCTCTTTCACTCTGGTGCCGTTTCTGTTGACAGCAGTCTACAGCTTTGGCACAATCAGCCGCCAGGAACCTCTCCAGCAGCGGTCCGCAAAGCGTATGATAGATACACGATGGCTGTCACAGGAGCATGTGCGAGGCGGGTGATTAATTGCCAGCAAGTTGAATGGGGACTCTCTGCCTGCCCTCTGAGCTTCTGCTCTCTTTCATTGGAAAGGAAGGCAGAAGTCGCACGAAGCAGCTCCGCTGTTGTGAGAGCAGATGCTGCTGAATCTGGTCTTCAGGGAGCTGAGTCATCCTCACGAAGTCGACGCAGACGCTGTGATTCCCCTGAAGTGCGCTCTGCTGTAAAGAGTCGCCGAGGAATGGTGCTTGAGGGCAGAAAATATGAGGTAGAAGAAGCTGCAGAGACACCCATCAAACCAGCCAATGAAGATGCGGATACTCTTAGGTGCTCCATTTGTCTTGAAAAGAGGACTAATGAGTTTATTTTGTGGCCAACAGGCATGACTGCAAATTTCGATGTCTGTAATAGGATTCACAGTCAGACGGGTCTTCCTGCATTTCGGATCACTCTTCAGGACCAAGGTTTCAGGTAAAGTAGACTCCACACAGTACATTCTGCACAAGAAAATCAGTTCTTCTTTCATGTTGGTCACCTCTGATGGGATGTATTTTCCATTGTGTGTGTCTGATGGCGTCACGCTACTATGTATTTCGTGGTGCCGCAGCTTTCCGGCCTTTGCGCTCAGCGGAGTTTGTATTGGTTTGACGGATAAGGATATCATGGCTCTTGTCGGGCTCTTCTCGCAGGTGAACGCCCTGCAACAAGCATTCCTGTCATTATGGAATGAGCAACCAGTTTCTGATACTGACTCACACGTTGTGCCCATCTCTAGCTCACAAAGTTCCATGCTAGCGCCGCCCCAGAAGAATATGGAAGTTCCACGTTCTGAAATACCGCGGCGAGAATCCTGTGTCAGAAACAAGAAGGTGTGTCTATTCATTTCCCCTGCAGACTCGAGCCACGGACTGCACTGCGTTTCGACAAAATAGTAGTGCTCTGATGCCACACTCTGGTACCCGTGGCTGGCTGGTTTTTGTGCCATACTGCAACCTTCGTTATATTCGCTCAGCCATAGGCATCTTTATACCGTGTTCTGTCGTACAGCTCTATTCACTTCAAAGAGTCCGTCCTAGAATGCTAGCTACAGCCATCCCCAACATGAGTGTACCTGCTTTAGGACAAAAATAACCGCAGGAGGCGAACAATTGATATTGTTCGAGCTTACAGCACTCGAGCACACTGGAAGACTTTAGTTGATGGAGATTCTGGAGGCCTGAGCGATGCCTCGGTGAAGGGGAGCCTGGACTCCATGCACAATATTGAGAAAGGCTCTGCTCTACGACGAGTTGCTCTCTATCTTCATCGCAGTCTCCGTTGCTCTGGTTTGCCTGTGCCAGACCAAGTAGCATCTAATAGAAGCACTGACCGAATGCTTCCTAGTTGTGGAGTGCAGTCAGCTATCTTGCCAGGTGAAGATCTTCCGGAATTGGATGGTAGTAACGGCGCAGCGCTTTCTCCAGATTCTCCAGAGGGCTCTTCAACATTGTTGCCGCCCTCTCTTTCTGCGTACTCGAAGGGCAAGGCCGTTGAAAGTTTTCAGACGGCGGAAAACTCCAGCAAGGGACCATTTGATGTTGATGACAGCAATGCTAACGTCCCCGCAGCACAACAGAGTCCTCAGCAAAGCCCAACGAATGGCTTAGTTGGATTTGACATAAGGCTGAGTCTCTCGATTTTTGAATTTCGACTGTATAAAGAAAGCAAGACAGGCAAATGCAGTTTTGTACGTGGAAACGAAGGTGAACATGCAGTGAGCTTGGAGCACACTCACGCGAAGAACCTCAAGAGTCTCATTGACAACAGTCTGCTGGTGAAATTCGGGGTCAATAGCTCGCGTATCCGGCTCGGCAGTACTTCTCGAAGCACAAAGACAACGGGCAGGGCAAGCTTCGAGGAAATATATGTAGCTCTGGGTCGGCGTGAACCGAATTACTGTATGTGTCTTGAACCACCCGAAGCAACGGAAGAAGGCCGCGGCTGGCCCACAACACTTAAAGAGAGCGCAGTTAAGCACAGAAAACAAGAAGCTAGACCTGCTGATGTGCGCTCTTTGTCTTCGAAAGACTACCTAGCTGCTGGGTGTGCGTATTTAGACCATACTATCAACGATGCAGCTTCCTCAGCCTTTCTGACTGCACTGCCTACAGCGAAGCAGGGCAAGCTTACTCCATTACTTCAGTTTACACTAACGCATACACCCAACAGTATCGATGCTGAAGACGATGCGGGTGATATAGCGGCTGCATTAGTTCAGGCTGCAGCTTCTTACAATAGTTCCTCTTCTAAGGAAAAGCTTCATCCTGCCGCAATACTGGCCTTACAAAAGGCACTACGCAGCGAAAGGGTGAGGCTAACTACCCGGTGGATGTTCCCACCCCCGTTCCCCGGAATGGAAACTGCGGAAGCAAGTCCTTCGTATGCAGATCAGTTGCCTTCTAAGGTACACACACAAGCTTCTGGATACGAGGCTGGGAACACGGCTACCCCTGCTAGGACCCTGTCACAGCCATGGAAGCAACCAGTTGAGGAGGCTGAAGGAAATTCATACTATAGCCGTAATTCATCCTCTTTTGATATTCATAGCAGTGAGGCTGCAGAAGAAGAAGTCTTGGTTGAAGATTTGTCTGGAGGACGATGCTTTCTCGTGCCAGCATATTTGCATGCTGCACTAGCGCCGACGAGGACATGGCAGGCGCTCACTGCCAAAGCTCCCGCTGTTTCTGTTGAGGCTTCGCTATGCCTGAAAGCGCTACTGTGTTCTGTCGATATCCGCTGCAGCCCGCTCAGGCTCACGCTGGATTGGGAGGTGCTCTCAGGACTACTTGGTAGGTGAAAGTGATGGAGAAAGGACACAACTATTTACTTTTGCTGCGATTCCATTGTATATAGCAACGGAAATGTTGTTCTTTATAACTCAGGCATTACTAAAGAAATGATCAGTCAAGCCAGTGAAGCCTATGCTGCGTCTTTTTTGTCCGGATCATCAGCGCCCGCGAGAGACTTATCCGCAGTTTCAGCATGCGAAAATCATGTTCAGCAGTTCCTTCAAACTTCTGCAGAGGAAGGTACAACTATCGCTGGTCTAAGGCGTAAGGAGGAGAAGGAGGAGACCGAAGCAGGCACTAGGTGGGATGGCGGTAGCTTGGACGCCACCCTGATTAGGCAAAACGGTGATGAACTACCATGGAGAGCCCGTGTAAGTATTATCCTAAGTCACTGTGAATTGATCCTTCCCGTGAGTACGCCTTCGCCATTTCCCGACATTTCTTTAGCACAGATGTTCTGTAGTGATGATGGCTTGGCGTGGACGGAACGGACTCCAAGTTTTTCGCAGCGGCACGGTACAGCTACAAAGCGTTTTGGGGAGGAATCTGAAGTAAAGAAAAAGACGCAGGCTCATTCCCCAGATAAGCCAGAGCGACTTTTAAGTTTCACTGCACCAGATCCTTTGAAAACCATGGCTATTTCGGCCACCGCATTCAAGAAAAGCAGGATGAACGGAAAATTTGGAACGGAGAGAGCATTAAGGCCGGGGATGGTGGATTTGCTCGAACCGTTAGTAACTTTAGCCCCCCCCATTTGCGTCGTTTCATGCTCAGCGGCGGTCTCTTTTTATTCAGAATGCCGCTTGGTAAGCGTGCCTAAAGAAGGTTCCTGCTTAGAAAACGCTGAAGGTCCTCAAGACAAAGTAGCCGGAACAGCAGGAATAAAAAAATGCATGAGGCTCGTTGGAAGCGTCTACCAAATTCGTGCAGAGATGCTGCAAGGGCAAGGTGATTTCCAGAATCCAAAGGGGTTTTCTGAGCTAGTTGAGAGCTGGAAGAAGACGAAGGGCTTCTCAGAATTTGATATTCAAAGTTTTCCTGCCCGGGGAGGTTGCTTGAGACCTCCTGGATTCGCCAATCAGGAAGCTTCCCAGCTAACACTTCTCGACAGCCAGCAAATTGCGAAGAGCTTGTATGACAAAAACAGAGAGGGGTGGTCTGGCGCTTCAACTGTATCTCAAATGGTCACGAATTCCGTGCTGGAGCTCCCGACAACAAACACCACGCACCAAAGCAGAGGCTTCCGAGCCAATCTGGAATTTCGCCGTAAAGGCAGAGCCTCTGCCCACAGTCAGTTACTTGTGCGCAAACAAAGTATTGTTGATGGCTGCCGTTGCATAATAACAGCGTCTTACAAATCTTTTGAAAGGCCGAGCAGCAAAAGTGGCGCTGCCGTGCAAAGCCAAGTACGCCAGCATGCAGCGGACTGCATGCCGAACGATACGCCTGAGGGCTATGTTAATAGTCTGCAGTCAGCTTCCTCCAAAGTGCGGTGCACACTTCGCCAGTCACGGACATCTGAGCGTTCCGAAAGTGCAGGGGATTTGCTTTTGGAGCTCGACCCGCTGATAGTAAGTATGGCCATTAGCAACAAATATATGACGTTATCGAAAAAGTAAACTTTTAAAAGCTGCAGCAAACGAAAAGAGCTGCACTTTGCATATCTACTAGTGACGAAATTGGAGCTGGATATTGTAGTGCCGTGTGCTGTCTAATCACAGGTAAACTTGGAGCCTTCCGTAGTCGTCGGTGCAGTCTCTTTGTTTCAGCTGTTACAGAAGTACTTTCTCCCAAATTCTACGGAAGCTCTAGAAGCGAAAGGACCCAAAGACTGTTCAAAAGACTCGCGAAGTGGTGGTACAATGAAACAATCAGGTGGTGTTTGCCGAATAGGTGGGTCTCCTGCTGACGTCGCGACGCCAGCAGTGAATGGAGAAGAGCATTTCCCCAATATTGATCGCCCTGCGTCTCACGCAAACTGCATGATGCCGGGAAACAGCTATTTTCTTGTGGATTCATTGCCCTCGTGTGATGGAAGTCTTCAGCTGTCTTTCAAAACAGCAGAATCTGGGAGCAGCCTACCCTCCAGTTTATTTGACAGGAAAATACCAGGAGGCGCCGGTAATGGCTTCAACTGCAGGCCCGTAGGCGGCTTAAGAGATTTACGAATTAAGGAAACCAATTGCACGAGCAAAGGGCAACAACTGAATGACGCACCCCTTGAATATACCACAGGAGATAACAAAGAAACAACGAATGTCTTGGCGTGGATTTGGGAATCACTAAACAAACTAAATGCTGCTCTGAATGTGAAACTCAAGATGGAATGCATCCAGCTGGAAAGCCCATCTCTACATTTCACAGTGGAGGACATGGAAATATATTCTGCTCTGGAGTGAGTCCTGCAGTATCCCCTAGCTACTATGCACTTTTCACTTTACGTTCAGCCACCGTCTGCAGTGGTAAATCCTTCGGCAACTTCCCCCCTTAACTGCTTGCTTGGGGTGAGTCAGTCTTCTATTGTGGTTGGAAGCTCTGCAATCAAGAACAAAAATTCAAAACTGCCTGTTAATTCCGCCCTTCAACCTGCTGCAGGCGTCCATCGTCTCCAGAGCTCTACCACCAGAAATCAAAACTGGAAAAGCCATCCCACTTGAATGGCGCTAGAAACGCAAAACAACTCCGGCAAAGCTCGCTGTGTGGCCGACTTGTTGTGAAAGCTTCCTCTTCCGACGCTGTTGCTCCAGGTAACCATAGGCGGCCAGAAATAAGGAAGTCCCGTGGCTTAGCATTTTCCAATGCTTCGTCTGGGACTCTTCTCCCTTCTTTAGAAGAACGCCGGACAGTTTTGGAGGACCAGAAAGGCTTCTCTTTTGGCATTAGTCTTATTCTTTCCGCGGAGGCCCTACACAAGGAACGAATCGCTCTGGAGTCTGTCCTAGAACCATGGTTGTGCACTTTGAAAATTCGATACGTACGTCGTCATACTTAGCATTGTCAACAAAGGGAATTTGCCTCGTGGCTTGATGCATGGCTTGTGAGAGTACATGAGTCATGTTTGCTCCTACTGCGCAGACTCCAGCAGATCTTCTGTTGAAGCTGTTACCAGCGTGTCCTCCTGAAGAAAGAAGCACACTCTATTGTAGAGATAGGCCTACAGTGCTGCACCGAACACGATCTGTACGGACTTCTGGAACCCAGAAGAAGGGTCCCACAGTGGAGAGCAGACGGCTGCGTAGCTCTCGTTTTAGGAGGAACACCAAGCCAAACAGCATGCAAAACAGAAAATCCGCATTGCTTTTGATGGACGTTCCCGACAATTCTGAGACTTTGGATAGTCACCATGCGCAAGCTCCCTATTATCAACACGCAAGTGAACGCATCGAGAACCTCCAGAAAGTCGCCAAAATTTGGGGCAAATACGGAACGGAACTTTGCGCAGAAGTGGGCTGCACCTGGATAAATGTGACCACGGCTCCTTTCCTTATGGATTCAATCTTGGATACTGCAAATCTCATAGAGGCAGCTCAACGTACTCTCCAGGAGCAACTTAACAAGTAAGGTACACTCGTTAACCAGTGCTCAGGCGCAATAGTTTTCTCCTTCAGCTCGTTACGTGTTTGCTGAAATCTGCAATATAATACAATCCAATCATGCTGCCTCTTCTGAACAGGCAGCAACGTCTGCGTGCCGCTCTTGAAGGCAGTGCTTCTTCTAGTAAGTTCGCAATATTTGCTCGCGAACTACCGGCAACTCGAGCTCCTGATTTTGAGTCCTGCTAGCGTGGCGTTTGGGGCACTGAAGCATCGTCACTTCACCAACTTCACTCGCTTTTACCATTATGCTTGCTAGTTTGTTTGCCCTGCTCAATCACGTTCCAGTTCACCATGGAACGAGCACGCTCGTCCAGGCACAATTTGGCGTTTGCCAACAGGCTTTCTTCTGCATTCCAAAAGTGACACAAAAAGCACGGATTTTCCCACGAGGAGCGTAGGACTAACTGGCGCTGACTTCCTCTCGAATACGCAGATTATGCAAACAATAATTGAACGTAGCAGCAGAGGTGAAACAGGCGCCAGTCAAGAACACAGTGAGAACAGCCAACCCTTTGTCAAAACCTCTAGCCCTGCAGATTCCTCTTTGCCACAGCTTGATGATAATGAATCAGCGAACAAGTTTAAAAATGAACTGGAAAAAACGGAGGCTGAAAACGGTGGAGGCAGGCTTGCTCGTTTTCGCGAAGCTATCCGGTACTCCTCGAAGACACCGCGAAATCATTCCCACGATACAATCCTCGCGGAAGATCAGCCTTTGCCCTTACTGTAGGTATCACTACTATTCATGACCTCTCATACTGCCGAGATGATGCTGACAACGCTTTGCCTGCTTGCTGCCTAGTAATGATGATGTCCGAGCAACTTTGCTGATTGCTGCTCTCCAGAGTAAACCTCACTGGGTTGCCTCTATTTGTTCATGTAACGAGTCGGGAAAAGCGTACAGTAGAAGCACAGGGAGAAAATAGCAACTCTCTGACATTGGCTAACCACCTTGTAACGGATGACTTTGGTGTTCATCGTCGAAAGGCTCTGGCGGAACTTGTAGAAACGGCATCCAATCCTGCTAATGGGCCCAAAGAAGGAGCATCGGCATACGCTGGAGACTGTCTTGTCGGCAAAGACCGCAGCTTCTGCACTTCTGTGGCCTCTCCTGACAACAAAAGTGCCTTGCTCGGATCCCCAGCAATGGCCGACGAAGGAACTCAAGGCTGGAGACTTCTACGCCATGAGGAAAGCTTTCGTGTACCTCTAGATGACCATGTAAGTTTCCCCTGTCCCCGCGGCTTTCATTAAGAACTACATTAGTTCAGCACAAGTCTCGGCAGAAACCCCTCTGGTGTTGTGCCTGCAGGGCCAGACGAGGAAGGTGGTCGTTCGTGTGCTCATTATGGGATCAGCATTTGAAATAAACGATTTTAACCTCGACGGCAGCCACGTTTCGATCCGCGAGCTACCGTTAACGATACCGGCTCCTTTAAATCATCAAATTCCTAGGGATGCACGGAAAAAGATACGTCACGAGTTGCTGCACTCTTCTGTTCGCATTCTTATCAAAACAGTATTCATACAAAGCAGCAGAACCTTTAATACGTATTTCTCATCGACAATCTCCATTCGAAATAACCTACCTACACCTGTCCTGGTGCGTTCGTTGTCAAAAGACATTCTCGTAATACACATGTTTTTCAGCCGCACTACCTTCCCCATGCCCAACCCTGCTCGCCAGTCCCTTTACAAATAAACAGAGTCACACTGCCACCTCGACCACAGGCCAGTCTGATATAAACAGCATTTA
Organism: Eimeria necatrix; assembly: GCF_000499385.1. NCBI lineage: Eukaryota > Apicomplexa > Conoidasida > Eucoccidiorida > Eimeriidae > Eimeria > Eimeria necatrix. Next base: position 35,226 of record NW_013654809.1, on the reverse strand, counting down.
CTCGTTTTGCACGATCATATCATTAGAGAATAGTCATTAATAATGACTGAAGGAAACGCCATTGCAGTAGATGGTGACTATAATCTTGTTGCAGGTCTTCCCCCACCCAGCCGTGGCGGTCCTGGAAACGCCTACCGGGAGCTTATCTGCTGGCTTCTCGTGCTACTCTACTGATACAATACGAAGCGTTAGAACAACAGAAGATCCCTCAGCATCTACAAGTGCACCTCCTTGTACTAGTAGCAACAAACATCTCTTAGTTCCTGGGAGTTCCTCGGTGAAAATTGATTCTCTACCACTTGACCAATCTGAAAAGTCTACCATGCATGAAATAGCTTATCACTTAAATTCAGAAGCTAGCTGTGGCAGCGCCTCGAGGTCTTCACCTTCGCCTGATGGAAGGGCTGTACGCGAAGCCATACGGATTCCTGCGTGTTCTCCTTTATTCATTCAAGCTCACGGAGGTATCGGGAACATTCCCGTGTCATGGATTTTACCACGGGCAGCTGTTGCTCATGGGCATCTCTCGCTGGGGCTAGATAAACTGCTTGCCAACATTTTTCCGGAACCACGTTGCTACTCAGTAAAGGGTCCTCAATTGTCTTCTCCTCCCAAACCTGCAGTCATGCAAGAAGATTACTCGTACATCAACAGGCCAGAAACCACGACTTCTTCGTTCTTCTGGAGGCACAAAAACGTGGCGGAGCAAGCGAAGAGTGCAACCACTCCATCAGCAAGCGTCAAGACAAATGGAATGGTTTCAGGGACTCGCGGCTTACAGCAACCGCTGTCGGATGAAGCTCAAGCTACAACAAATTTGTACACAGGAATAACGGAAAGGTGGAGGGACGACATGGCTGTCGAGCCCCTGCTTGTGATCCCTTCACCTTGCCTCACTGCTGCGTCATCTACAGTAGACAACGATCAAATTGACAAATACCTGGGTGTCTGCGAATCTCGCAAATGCAGTGGAGGGCTGCCGCGAGCGGCTGCTTTCAACACGGAACGTTGCACGGTGAGATCACAAAAGCAGCATTTCCTTCCTCGGCCTAATTCCAACGGGCAGCCGAGGGCCCCAGACAATGATGCGGATGGAATGGAAGCCCATGTAAGCAAAATATCAAAAGCTGGGCAGCGCATATTTTCTTATTAATGCACGTACCGCAGCGTCGCTTCTGCATCGCAGCGAGTGAACCCTGACTGATGCTTACACAATTCTGCGAACCACTCCACAATTTACGTTGGCACCTTACATCTATACTAACTCCCTCAGCAATTTCGCCGTCCCCTCTTTGGTGTTACTAGCGCTATTGCTTTGCCCTTTAGCACTTTTGGGCATCCCTTTTTCGCTTTTGTTGAAGCACGCTAGAGCCTGTACAGCAATGAGCATTATTCTAAGGAAAACGGAAATACCTTTGCGGGGATGATTTTCTCAGGTCAAAGCCGTTGTTTTTCGAATACCTTTTTTGTTCAGAGCTACCACCAGTTCTACGCGCTCGCTGTATCTCTAGGAGCCCAACCGCTTCTGCACCAAGCCACCCTTCAACAAATTGCACTGGCAGCGAGTCACAGCGTTACTTCCTATGACTGCCGGCCCCAGGTACTGGAGTTTCTGCACAGAGCTATGCCAGCAGAAAAAATTGATGCGGATTCTTCGAGCGAGACCAACAAAGGGAAATGGGATAATTCCAGTCAAGCTGATATCAATGGCGAAGACGTCAATTACCCTGTCTCCACTGCTATTGCCGTGACTGTCTATGGCCAATCACGGGATTTATTGTCTGAAACAGACCCTCTTTTCTTTGAAGTGGCCCTGAATATGCCTATTAGTGTGAGTCTTTCACTTTTTATTGCACAGCAAATAAATGGCCTTCAAGCTACGAATGCATTTTTAAACTATGGAACCATGCAATTTGCATATGTTTGCTGAGCAGCTAGGAAATCGCCTTTTCGAGAGTCTTCGCGTGTCCATCATCCCGAGCATTAGTTATAAGCTTCAGTGCCAGCCCGTCTCTCCCGCAGGGATTGCGATTCCTGACAATGAAGAACGGCTTCTGTCTTCTACAGAAATCGCCGCTGGAGGAGATATTGACGTACAGTGTGCTGCTAGCGGCTTTGTCTTCGAGCTCGAGACTACGTCAGGCGAAGGAGAGTACCGCCATATTTATGTTTCCAAACCCCTCCTAATAGACTGCCTTGCAGCCGCCCCTGCTAGCGCGTTGGATCTTACAATATGTCTTGCGCGAACCCGCATACTGGACAGTTCAGGAAGCAGAATTCAACAGCATTCAGCTATGTACCGTCACCTGTCTAGGCACCAACCACCAGAGTTTTGTGTCCAAGCTGAGGTGGTTGGTTGGGCTCAACAGAGCATCGCTTCTTTAGGGACGGCTTCGTGCGAAGGAGGCTCACTACCATGTGAGCATGGAGCTCTGACAAATATAAAAAGGCACATGTGGAGCACATGCGTTCGAACCATTCGAATTTTCGCACCCTTTTGGCTGGTCAATCGACAACCAGAAGCCCTTTTTGTATCTTATTGCCACCGTCCTATTCAGTTCATGTCCCCTTTCGACTGGAGGCTTTTGGGAGTACCTTCAGAGGGAAAGGCATACCTTGCCCTTGGTGTCGCTCCTGATGAAGAAGCTACTCACTTTTCTTCGCATAAAGACTTCAGCAGTGGTGCTCTGGCTGAAGATATACGAGCTGCACGTTCAAGGAAGGCGCCAGTCGCGAAGCTGTGTCCAGCATTTCGTGCGGATACTGTTGGGCGTCCGACTGCTGTTTCTGTACCAACACAAGTTCCAAAGAAGGCGCTGTTCAAGCAGAAAAGCAAAAAGTGTTTCCACTTCGGAGTAACAGCGGCTCTGGCTCCTCCTCCGTTCTCCCGCTCCAGAGTAATTAGCATCCATAGCCGTTTTGTGTTGAAGAATTGCCTCCCTTGTGAAATTTGGGTTCGAGAGAGCAGTGGCTCCGCAAGGCCCCTTCGGCTTTCACCAGGGTTCCAAATACCATTTCACCCTGAGGCATTAGGACCCCGAGGCGAAGCCCTTATATGCATCACGAAAACTGACCCTGTTGCAATTGAATCTCTTTTGCGGAAAGCAGCAACTTCAGAAGTGGCAAACTCGCCTTGCGACGGCGAGTCAAAGGCACAGACCATAGAAAAGGCTGTGTGGTCGGCTCAGCTGACAGTAGCCCGCAGCGCGTCCTTTCAAATTCGAGTCAAGAAACCGATGCAGACTGCGCCTAACCCCTTCGGAAACACCGGCCCGCAAGCAGGTCAACGATTACTTGTCAAAGAAGGCAGGGCACTATCGTGGGAATATCACAACATTCAAGTACAGATCCGGTCACTAGAGAGCGCTTCATTCGTGGTGGTATTCAGTGAGCCCGTTGCATCTGAATATCTGTTGGTGAATAATACCAATCATATAATTGCTTTTGCCCAAAGCGGTCTTCGCAGTAAAAGCGTATGGGAGATTCTTGAGAGAGGGCAGCAAGTAGAGTACGCATGGACTGAACCACAACGAGAAAGAAAGTTTCTAAGATTTTCCTTTCGGGATCAAGGCCAGAAGGTGGTAAAGACGTGTGACATCGCGCGAGTTCGCGCTCACCGTCCTCTCACCTTACTGAGCTCGAAGGAAAAAATATATTTTGTTACAGAAGTATCCGGCAGCCGAAGGAGGGTGACTATTACACATGATGCTCCGCAAGGTACAATAAACACATCTTCAGCTGCGCGTAATGTGTGGAGAAGTCTTCAGCATGACATCTTTAGAATTCGGCGAAACAGAAAAAAACAAAGAATCTGGAAAGACGCGGACACGAGAGGGCCAGGTTTACCCAGGAAGAAAGCCTTTCTTCCTTTGCACGCTGTGCCGGCAGAAGTCCCAAGACAAGACCAATCGTTTACTGCGGCCTCACATCGGCCTTCGCAGGCTGTCGTTCTGAAATCGCAATGCAGCAATGAAAGTGCCAATCATCCATGTGGAAAAACAGAAGATACAGCACTTGCGACACAAAGAAGGACAAGACATCTGGAAAGCACTTCAGCAAGAAACAGTTCAAAAATGACCCACAAGGGGACACTGTCTCCCAAAAAAAAGTTGAGATTCCAGCAGATGGGGACAAAGGAGTCAAACTTTACCGTTTCAAGCGGCAGTCCAGCTTCTAGTGGAGAGAGCTCTTTAGCGTCTTCCCTCTTTGAAGAAATTGACGGTCGTGTGCAGACAAATGCAGTGAGCGAATCCGCAATGTCTAAAAGTACTGAAGAAAACGAAAGAATTAGGAGGCGTGGGAAGAAAATTTTTAATTTAAGAGCTAGGAGCACTGGTGGAAACTCGACAAGTCGTGGCGTCCGAAGCGCTATCAAGTGTACTGCGAAGGGCAGACGCAGCCATGGCATGACGCATGAGCTTTTAGGCTCATCATCTTCCAGTGAAATGAACCAAAGGGCAGTGCCATCGGGAAAGAGCACCTTTACGGAGATTGGATTCTACGTGGGAGTTTTTGTGCGAGGTGTAGGTATCTCGCTGGTTGACTCAACTCCCCAGGAACTCGCCTTTTTCGGTTGTACGGGCATTTCTGTTGAGTTAAGGCGGCTCCATAAAGCTTCTATGCAGGATTTCCGTATGTCAGTAGAGGTCCTTCAGGTAGACAATGGCGTTCCTGGTGCTCAGCATCGTACGATCCTGAGGCATGCCACTCCTGAAGAAAGAGTTGAGCTGCACGGCGAAGGCAGTTCAAGCCACACAGCAGATGGCTCAGTTGCCACTGGGGCGTCTGAAGGCTTGCTTCAGTCTGTTATTAAGCCCTTGATAACTTGGAACTCATTCGAAGAGAGCGAAAAGGAAGAGCCGAATTTGTTTTTTCGGCTTCAGCTCGGTGGCCAGTGGAAAAAAGAGGCGACTCTCTTGGATTATCTTGATATAGAACTTGCGCCCATAGCAGTACATGTAGAAGCGGATACCACCTACGTGCTCATGCGCTTTCTGATGCAGCTTCTCCAAAACCGTACCTTTTTCATTGTGTCGCTACAGGAACGCAACGTGCAGTTAGTGCGAGAGGCAGCTGCCAACAGACCAGACACCTCTGGCTACCAACAGCTGCGGGCATTTCCAGAAGCAAGAGTTCCCATAGCTAGCAGCATGAAACCGCTCTACATTCGTGCACTTGCCATTCGGCCTATTCTCCTCATTTTGTCGACTCGCTCTCAGCGAGTGCAGCAGGGACATATAACCAGGGGTCATGAAGATTTCTTAGCTATGCGCCAATTCGAAGTTGTTGGGGACCGGATGACCGACATTACAAACTTCCCGTTGAAAGCCCGCCTTTTTGTCCAGCAGTGTGTTTTTACCAATGGAGAGCAGCTAGCTGCTGATATAGCATACTCTTATATTCAGCAGTGCATTTGGCAGCTTCACAAACTTCTGGCGTCAATAGACGTCATTGGGAATCCTCTGCGCCTTATCACTGGAGTGTCTTCCAGCTTAAGGATCGCCACTGCACATCACTCCGAAGGTACGCTTATTGCCTGACCATATATATGCGCGCATTTGGATAAAGAGAGTTTATTTATTTTGCAGGAGAAGGGGAAATTCCTTTCAGCGCCTTCAGCGGGGCAACGACATGCAAATGCAGAAACAATGCATCATGTGTAATAACTGCGTGATTTTGCCAGTTAGAAAACAGTGTTTCCTTGTTATTTACTTTTTTCTGCACCAAGGTCGTGACAGAAAACAAATGTGGTGCCTTCAGAGATTTCAAGCTTCGATGGAAAGACATGGAAGCTTGTCCACTGTCTATCAACGCTGGTACTGAACTTCGCTAGCGAGTTCTTCGCTTCCGTCAGCAACATAGCTGCAGGCTTTATAAAGCTTTCGAAGTTGCTAGGTATTACGGATGTTGCAGCTATTCTGTCTGCTTGGCCCGAGTCTGTAAGAGTGCCTCGCTCGCGCATTGAACGTCCAGAATCCTTTCTCGACGGCATTTCGGCTGGCTTTTTCGGGTCTCTCCAGCTCGTTGGAGGATCCATACTAACACTGAAGCAATTCATAACGCGACGAGAAGTCGAATCTGGTGTAGGGGGATTCTTAAAGGGCGTCATTCAACGGTTAGCGTTTCTTTTTGGATCGCCGGCAGTCGCTACGCTTATTTTTGTCACAGCTGCAGCTGCAGGGGTTAGCTGTGCTCTTCGTCACAAGCCAGTCATAGAAAAAATTCGGCCACGTCGCGTGTTTCCCCCGCAGATGACAGTTTTGCAGTATGGACCCCACACAGCCCGTGCAATGACTTTACTGGAGACAGGCACCAAGAAAAATCTTGTGGAGGCGATGTTACAACCGGGAATTGCAGCTTTCCCTCTCCCCCAAAGCAGAATAACACATTCCCGCAGGCGAAGGCATTTTGAGGAAGGCGCAAAAACTCAAGCGAAAGACTACTTGCTGGTGACATCTGATTTTCTGGTATGCCTGTGTGATGGACACCCACAGTGGGTATGCCGGAAAGAAGACATTCGAGAATGTTCGGTCAAGATGCCAGCTTTTTTGCTCGGTGCTCTACTTGCCCAGAAAGATTTATTTTTAAGGTATAGGGGGAAAAAAGAAGCTTCGTATGCCCATGAGGGCACTGACAATTCCGCAGCGAAGCCTCAGAAGCCATTCAACGAGCAAGCAAGCCTTTGTGTAGTACAAATAAAAGTTGCTAATAAACTCAGATTGCCTGACAAGGTCCTTCGTAACTTTTCGGCAGCTTATAAGGCGTACCTTTCCCACGCTACTGCGAAACAGAGCGTCGTCCAGGCCTTAAAAGATAGTCTAGGACTTCACTGCAACAATAGTGCATACAGCATCGTTCTCGGTCTTCCCTCCGTCCAGGCATGCCATGCAGATGATCAGAATGCAATGAGGCTCGATAAGGCCATCTCAATTGTCGAAGTAGAACAAGCTTGCACCCGACTAGACCCACCGTCACGGCGAAGCCACAGGACGCATTGTAAGAAAGGCAAGTTGGCAGGAGAAATTACGAACATTCAGATCTCAGATGATTGCTCACTTCGACGCAGCGGCCGCAGTGAACATTCCTTTCCTTGGTTCCCGTTGCGCTGTCAAGCTTTCTGTCGACGACGGGCTTTCGTAAGCCATAGGAATTCTGTGGATGCGAATTCACGGCTTTCTTCAAGATTACAGTGCACCTGGCTTCGTTCTCTGTGGTCGACTAACCCTCCTCACGAACCAGATGAAGTTATATTTACCATTGGTGCACCAGATGGTGACATTGCCCTACAGATCTTTGATGCCCTCTGCAGCACTCTTGAATCATACGTAATGGCCAAACAAAGCGGGGAGACTGCTGCGACACAGCATCTCGCGCAATCAAGCAAATAAGGCCATGCAGGCTTGCACCAAATTCCGACGCTAGCCATAACCGATTATCGTGCACATCCTCCCAGTGGCCCTTACTTTAAGGCAACCAGCAAGCCACGGAGATACCCCATGGTCCTGTGCAGCGCCTCTCCATTGAACAGTTGCGCACTGTTAAACTGACACTGGAACGCTTAACTAACCTATGAATTAAGAGGAAGCAGAACAAACCAAATATACTCCAGGGGCCAATAGAGATGAGCGTTTTCACCAGTCTACGCAGGCTAGCGTAATCGAAGAAAGCAGGAACACCAGAGCGTGAACCTGGCACGCACCACTCGTGCTGCCCAATTAAGGGTTTTGACGGCGATGTGGATGAATCGGACAGCATCATTTTAGTTGACATTCTGGCTAAGACTCCATGCGAGCTCCCTCCTGAATCGCAAGTAACGGACTTTGTTCGTAAAGTTTTATACTTTCTGTTTTGACAACGCCGCAAAGCTTACCCAAAAGGTAATTTTTCGAGACTGTGAGATGGTCGCGTCTGCAGCAGTTCTTATCAATACACTCAGTTTAGGCTCCGCGAAGGTTCATGAAACCCAACCAAGAATTTGTTGGCAGGTAACGGTATAACTGAAAGCGTGAACGTGTGCAAAAGTGTCTTGCCACTTCCAAACTTTTCAAATGTGGCTATAAACTCCCGTTGATTGAACTGCATTGAAAATGCTACTACGCTTTCTGTGACGCTGAGGATGCTGGCAGGCCGCAATCTTCTGTTTATTCCATTATGGTAATATTACCGCTTGCCGGAATTAGCTCCTCCATCTTCTTCCCCAGCCACCACCTCGACGCTCTGGTAAGGTTCCACCCTGGCGGTGTCTACGAAAGACGGTATGGAGAGATTGCAAGAGGTATCGCCAAACCGCAGAGACGGCGGTACGAATTTCACATAAAATTTCATCGCACATTGGCGCAACATAGTACCCATACTCTTGATGCTTCCTAGCGAACGGATTATGTCCCTGCCACGAATACTAACAATATTGGAGAAGTTGCCTGGTGCAGCGGTGTTTCTCAGAACGCTTAATTGGGTCCCTCTAGACCGAACTTGCGCGAATAAATTGGTGCTTATGGGCCGATTCTACTTTTGCTGAGAACTGAAGCCGAGCAAAGCAGCTCAACTCTGTGGAGATCTTTGATAAACTCGCTTTTGCTTGATATTTTGGCTCCATGCTAGCGACAGTTCTCCTTATGGGGACCCAGGCTTTCTCCACCCACCGCGACCGATACTCATAGAACTGACCAAACAAGTGCGTTGGCTCTACCGGAGGGACTGCTGAAAAACTACTGAATCTGCTCACGGTTATAAACATTATTTGCTAACTGGCCCCTTGCAGGAAGCGCGCAGATGCACACGCAAGAGCGTGCACAAAAAGATATCGCAGCAGTGAACTCGAGACCCTGCACTCTAATGACCCAATTTGAGAGTTGTTTCTGTCCGAAAATAGTAGCAATCAGCGCGTGAAGCACTTTCGACGCTGCATCCACTCGACCTTCTTCGAAGGGCCTCAGCGAATTCGACAGTCACGTATACATCGTCCTACGAAACCAAAAGGTCATGCGATCCTCATTTCTTCCACTTCTGTATTATCTTCAAATTGCTTGTTCGTTTACAATCCATTTCTACCTGGAAATACCGGTTTCACGACTTAGCTGAAGCGCATCCACAAACCTTTCTGGCCAACAGCGATCCCTGTTAATCCTTCTTCAGTTCAAGCTACCAGGCAGAGTAAATTTACTTCGAATGCAGACGCAACACCTTTTTCCTCAACAATATTTCTGTCTTCTCATATAACAAGTCCGGCAAGAGTCTACCGACATGGCATTGCGGTGCGCTAGCGTCGTCACAGCGCCGAGCGTCGCCATTTTTTAATCTGCATCTGGGTATCTCGTTCATACCCTATAATAGTTCATATTCCACGCAACATGGTGCCTTTGCTGGATAGGTCGTCTCCGGCTCAGTGAGCCGAGCAGAGTGCGCCTTGTACTTACACTAGGATACACTGAGAAGCAGCTTTGCAGCTTGCGCTGGAATAGGAAATGACTGGCCTACATGCTCCTGCTCAAAACCGCCCCTTGGTCATCCGAATTACATTCTAGACATGTTCCTGTCGCATTCATAATAGCGGAAATGCCAGGGATCGCAGTGCACGCAAGTACTGATGCATCAAATATCGCAACTTTTATGCCACATGCGGCATCGCGTCAGCGTCGCTCTTTCTGCCATGCGATCTCATTAATATTGACTTGTGTGGATTGGTTGAGGCAGCCACTGTGCTTGATCATTGCTTTTTTCAGCAACATGTGAGCATTTGCTAAATCTGTCTGTACTGACGATACTACAGACGGCTGGCGAATTCGGTTTCGCTGTGAGCCGATGCAGAGACCACCTTTTTACCTGGCCGGTCGGTACATGGGTTCCTGTAACAAAAGCGTTGCGCATGCACAGGCCGAATAGTGGTGTGACAAGCCAGTTTCTGTCTGGCTGAGGCGCGAGTTTCGTGGAAGAACGCGATGCTAGAAGAACGGGAACACCTATGCAGGTGGACGTTCAGCGTTTTTCTTCCGGGCTATAATGAGGTAATTCGCTATTAGAAAATCAGCTCAGTGGACTTTAAATGCTAGGAGCAGAAGGTCGACTTTGCAGAAACAGAACTGTGGCTGTGAATTGCTGAACCGTTGCATGTTCGGTGCGTTTTTCCACCAGGACGCTTTCTCGTGTGTATCTTCGTTTATTACAGTGCCGGCGTTCCTTTGGCTGCATGGACCAGATAGAGTTGTGTGTTTGTGTGTGCGTGACGGTATCTGTTCTTGGTCTTTTGTTTAGTGTGCTGCGTGAACATTAGTAATGACGTACATAGTCGCGGGCTACGCCGCTTCACGGCGTAGTGGTCTTTAGTCCTCGAGCTTAGCAAGCGAAAAGTAAAGACTATGAGCAGGCATTCCGGTTTGCATTTCCTAACTAAGATTACGAACGTGGTTAATAAACCCTGCCTGCTTGCCTGCAACTGCAAAATTCCAACCAACAACAGTAAACAAATGCGAAAGCACAACATGTAGTCTTCAGGATATTCGAATGGAGTCTGCACCGCTGCCATTCCTTTATTAGGACTACTCAGTATGTTGTCCTTGAAAAAACCAGCCGTGTGCACTTATCCCAGTAAGTGCACCTTCGCTTTGCAAGATTCACGCACAATCAGCCTGCCGCCTCCGCGCTACATGCGAACAGACCGCACGCAAATTAGGGGGCAAGCACAAAACAAACCCGTAACGAACATCTGCAGAGGCACAGGAAAGCTCGATTTCTATGTAAACGAATTCCTAAGCGGAGGCCTCGGGCAACAGTTTGTCGACCTCGTATTAAAACTATCAAGGAAGTGCATTGGATCAAAGCACCGCCCTCCAGCCAAGCTGGCTTTCGCTTTCTTTTGAAGGTCAGTTTGGTCTTGAATATTTGTAATACAGTTCCAGGGGCAGTGCTCAAAAACTAAATCTTGCCAGAACTGTTTGCATTAGCGTCACCCTGTGCCTCCGTAGAGACATATGGGTCCGCTTTTACTTGAGCACGAGCTGTCGTAGAGTACGTGGGCAATGCATGCAGGATTGAGTACGTGGGGGAATGGTTTGTGCGACCTAAAATTTGCGCAGTACTTACTGCAACTAAGAGTCGTGGTAATAATCAACTTCACAAAAGTCACTTGTGAGAGGTGCCACATATAGTCGTACTGTAGAAATGCAAAGACACTCTCAAGTGAGACCAAGCGTACTTCTAGAGCAGGGAATCCTTTGGTAAGAGAAGTGAACCTGGATTTTTCCACAGAATCTTTAGAGGAGCTGTATCGCATAATATAGTATTTTCGGAGCTGTATCGCACAACATAGGATTTTCTTAGAAGGCACTGCAATCAATGCGCTGCGGGCAAACTGGCAGCAATGCCTTGTGCGCTGAAAAATTTGATCGATGAGAAGTTTGAGCGTCCACTCAGATATGCAATTGAGAACGCGTCTCCATTATTCACTCGTGAGCCCACACATTTGCTGTCTGAAGTTCTTCAACAGATTAGTGCCCCAACGCAGGTTAGGATCTACTTCATAGTCTCCAAATCCTGTCCTAAACCATACACGTTGGCGCAGGGAGGCAAAGCACACGTAGTACACAGGGAAACGCCCAATAGTGCTTGGGCCTGTGTGTGATGAGTTGCCCCCACTTACCAGTGGTGACCGGGCTCTCCAAAAATACTCCAGGACACCGCTATGCATGGAGGGTCCCCGCAAGAAATTGACTGAGACTTGATCAGACGAACCAGCGGACGTGCGCCCAGCAGACACCTCTCAGGCTCCAATGCAGCTATTCCTTTTGAGAGACAAGCATTTTATTTATCTCTTGCAAAACAGGAAAATTGTTGTTGAAGATACTAGCACCTTCATAGATTGGGTTATGAATATATATACATTCATTTCAGCACCAGAGCAAGCAATTTCACACATGAAACTGCCGAGGCCGTAGAAACAAAGCTGATTAATGGCAACTTGTAACCTGTACTCTCTGTGCTTGCAGGCCTAAAAATTGTGAGTACGATACATAGTAGGCTTCATCTACGGAAAATGTTCTCCTTTTGCATCGTTTAAAGGGCTCTATGTACCCAACATTCCTGTCAATCCGACAAAATTGGGCTTTCTTGTTTGACGAAGACTGTGCGATCGGCTGCAGCAACGGTGCGGTGGGTGCAAGACAAAGACTTGACCAGTTCAGCCAGCAGATTTACACCCATTAAACATCTGTCATTAAATGTCCATGATTGGAATAATCTATCAACATAGAAGTTGACGCTCAAAAAAGTGTGTAGATTTGCTGGCGAAGCTTGACACTAGTTGCACGCATTGGTGCTTCGCCACTGGCGACGGGAACATCGCGACCGCCCACACAAGCAAACACGATTTGAGGCTTCCGCCTGTGGTGTGTCTGTGCAATGTACTCATGCGCAAATATCTGTGCATTAGTATTGGATGAACCTTTCACAGATTCCGGTAGTGAAGAATTCTACAGCACTGGAGAGAAAAGGCCTGCGTGCGGCCACTTTTTGCTGGAGCACAGTCACACGCTGCCCCTATCAACGCATCGCCGGAGAATGCGTGTAGCACAGGAGAGAGGAACTATAATTACAGGTATGTTATTTCTGTTTAACGTACCGCGGAGCAGTGTTTGGCACTGAAATCCACCCCTGTGAGAGCATGTTGTAATTCTTAAGATTCGCAGAAACGTCTGCAAAGGCCGCAGTGTCCCACAATAATATATGCCCATCGAAAGACATTTTCTATCTTGTAGATGTTTGTTTCCGAACCTTCCTCCAGATTCCGTCATAGACGCCGGAACGAGAAAATATGGGGAGTTTCTCGCGGAAATAGAACACACTAGTACTGCCTAGAGAATTCACAGTGCCCCGTTGATGCGCTCAACTTTGATGATCGAGCAAAGTTGTCTAGAGATGATTGCTGCTCAATTCCTCAACTCCGTCTTCCTATTGTATTCGGTTTTTTCACAAATCCAGCGCGTCTTCCGTCAGGGCGGCGTTAGTAGAGGAACCAATGTTTAATTTTTTCGTGGTTCTCATGTATGCGTTATACTTGATGTCTACCTAGTGCCAACACAGAGTGACCGGAATCGGATATGCGTTTCCCCAGTGCCTGGCAGTACAGCACCTGCCAACTTCACAATGCTTTCTCGGACGACTGTCAATTCACGCATAAAATGTGAACAGACAGTTTTGTTCCTGCGCGCCACACAGAGGTCAAGAGAAAATACTAAGAACACAGACGGAAGAACACGTAGAATAGATAGCTGTACGTCATCTTGTGTACATAATGATGCCCACCTATATCTATGCTCGCCTGAGGTTGTATTCAAATCGTTTTATTAAGCTTGAGAAGCTACAAGCGGTCGTGTATTATACTTGTGAATTATTCTAACATCAGCGGAAATAATTTGAGCTTCTTAGGAATTTATCTGCTCGCAAGCAGTATGCCAAAGCGCGGCGGGTACTTCCGTGGACTGCATCATGCTGTACTACTACGCTTCAGTGGTATACACCTAGTCTCTCCCCCAGGATGGGGTAAGCGGCGATTCGGGGGATTGGACGAAATCCAGGACGCCAAGCGCTCAAAACGCAATAAAAAGACAGCGGCAACAGGAACACAGAGAGTGCAAACCCTTAAAACCAGTTGCTTGTTGAGAAAGCCTTGCAGGGGTGGTCAACGTCATCGCATCTTCACTCAAGGGGAAAAGTCTCCAACGTCCCTCAGCAAATGTTTCTTTGCTGGCTATGAACATTCTTGTATGGTAATGATCTATTACCCTTGCCGAGATAGACTTATGTAAGTCCTATTTCGGCAACATTTCCCGGCGCCGTGATCATCATGCTGATACCATTAAAGCAGCATGCCATTCGCCTTAATGTACGCAGTTGTAGTTGCATATATTTCGCTTGGGAATTTAAATGTTATTAGGCAAAGCGCGTTGATTCTGGTATCCCAGTCTTACGCACAGTTATGCTAGGTTGAAAGCACTGCGCACTGCGGCTTGGGGTGAACTCGCGGTGGCTCAGTTTTTAATCGGGCAATATAATGTGTATTACGCACAAAAAGAAAAACCCGTTAAATGTGAAACTGAAGCTGGGCCTGAGACACGTGAATTCAGCAGCACTCCATCATCCAGAGGAGTAGTCTGATCGCCCAATGTTATATTAAATACGACGAAAAAGAACAGCCTAAGTGCCTAAAGGCTTAGTGGGAAATCGAACAAATCGTATTGGAATACACTGTTCGTAATTTATTCTCCAACTGTTCTTACAGCAACACAAAAGACAAAGCCCGTGCTGTCGCAATGAAAACGTCAGCTCATTCAATCTGAGATATGTTATTCCGCCCGAAAGGTGCCTGAAAGCAAGCAAGTGACACAAACTGTTGCGTTATGTCTTGCACCCAGTATCTAAAACAGAGTGACTCCTTCTGAGTGAGCAGCACGACTGTGGACTGTGTGTTAGCTTTGTAAGAGTGGCAGCTTAGTAGCGTTCACGGGCAGGAAATTGCCGGCTGGCTGACATTAGAAGGAACGTAGCAGTCTCGCCACTCGAGCGTTATGCGCAGCAACCGGTTTCTGAGCGAAGCAATCACTTGCAGGGAACGAGAGCTATACTGGTTCGAAACGACAGAGTCACCTAGTCCTTTCGAATAGAATGTGAGATTTCAAGTAAAGAAACAAGCATCAGTGGTCCGTGTTCCGAGCCTAGTTACCAGCCAGATAAAGCAGCCTTTTTTCCAAGGCTTTCTGGGTACGTAGATCCTGAACATTTACACCGCTTGAAACCCTAGGCACAGAAACTGAAACACAAAACGGGCAATCAAGGAGCCATGTTTAGTATAACAGCAACGATCTTTTTTCCTGCTAGTTGACCTGCTGCATGCCCATTACTTGACCTGGGCAGTAGAAACATATTTGGCAGCTATGAGTCCTGGGTTCGTCAGGCGCCGATGTCAAAAGCCCTAGTGTATTTGCTTGAAGGAATTAAATACTTTCGGCTGCGCTGCTATGAACTATTCTAGAAGATTCCCCCTTGCGCTGTGCTGTCCTTCAGCAGGATGAATATCAATACTCATTATTAGTAAAGATACTCCCGGAATTTCGTCCGGAAAAGCCAGACAAAACACTGACGGTGTAGACAGAGTTGTTATTGTTTGGTCTTCTCATAGTCGAAGAGTGAGACGAGAAGCCACCCATTTGCTCCCCAAACGCTATTTGACTGCCCGATGAGAGCAGTTAAATCTCGGCTTTTTCCTAGCGTGAGGACTACATCGGCTGTACAGAAATTGGGGTCATTGGCGTTCCTGTATGAAGGTTATCTAAAGCTCACACTGAGGCGGCGATCAGTGTTCTTTCTAACGAAGCCTCGCGTTCTTCTTGAGTCGCAGATAGCACAAGAGAGGGATCTAAAATCAAAAATTTTCACGCGCAGCAATTCTGTTTTTGCGTGGAGTCTATTCAACGCAAATTCACGGTGCAAAAGACAGAGAAGGATTGCTCAAAGGTGCCTCGAGGCTGGGGCACCAGCAATTAATGGCCAACTATTTGTTGGCTCTGTAACAAATTGGCTGTGAGCGCCTAGAAAACATTGCGTAATTCATCCTATCATCGCGACGCGTATCGTGAGAGGCAGCCGGATGCATGGGTGCAACGTTCACGAAAAATAATAATTGGAATGCAGCAGTGCAACGGCGAGAAGCCAAGTGCGTCCGCACCGCTGTGTCAATTTCACTACTCCAGCATGGCGGCAACAGGGGAAGAAGTTCAGTGGACAGCAGCAAATTGACAGCATGGTAGTGTTCCCAGAGCTATTGGGGCTGGTGTCACTATAGCAGTCGTTTTAATACAATGCTAGTTAAGGGGAGACCCTAGGCTAGTTGAGACGACATTGGTGTACTCAAAGGGCGTATGTTCTTCGGTGGGCAGCAGAAAATCAATAGTGCAAACTACGCTTCGCGTAAAAGTGCATTGCCAGCGCAACGGATAGCATGCTATTGGGGGTGAATGAGTCCTGAAATGAGCTGGCAGCAACGGTGTAAGGCAAAAGCAACACTGTGCGTGAAGCTGAGGACAAAAGTGATGAGAAAAAAGCCTTCTAAAGAGTCTGCGTTTCGAGTATTATTAGCAGGACATCTGACCAGCCACTGGTAATGAGAAAAGGCCACGCCTGTAGAATGGAGTGTCCTCTTCTTCTACCACGCTGCTACCTGGCCCATGAATAGGGCAGCTTTTAACAATCCTTCTGGATTGGACCCATGAAACGAACACCAGATTATCACTGAAATTAGTCATCTGCCAGTTTCGTGATCCTACATTTTCCTAACAGTCGTACACTCATAATTCTTGCTTTCTTAGCAGGTTGGGCTAGTTACCCGCACCAGTTCCGGCATTATTGCCAGATCCAGTCATAAGGTGTTCACAGACATTTCTAGCTTGTATAGAGTGCTTTGCTGATAAATGCTCTTACTTCGCTAGCATTGGTTCTTGCAACACCAAGATTGGCAGCGACAACCCTTCAAAGGTACTACACACTGCTGTAATAGTGTGGACAATTTTTACTTGAATTATACACGGAGAGTATGCCTAATGCCTAAAAGTGTCCAGCATCCTAAGAATGGAGCTATGTCTATGGACTGTTTTTCTGGGTTCGCCGTCCTGTTTATTTCTTTCTTTTGTTGCGAATATACACATTTGACAGTGCTACTGCTGCAGAACTTCTCTCTAGTGCTCTTTATAAATGCACGTAGTCCTTTTGATTTGAAACAGCTCTCCCACTGAAGACAGTTGCCGTTGGCACCTCCAGAAAATGCAGTTGTCCTTCTGTGACATTATTCCATTGTTGGTTTGGTGCGGATATTCGTTGCAGGCGTCGGATCTAGTCAACCGTGAACATGTCCCTTCAGGTTGAGCTCATCGTGGTGCGTTCTCATGCGGTCAACCGGAGCTCTTTAGCCTTTCGCTTTGGCTTTCTAATGGGGCGCATTCTTGTTGAAGTTTGCATCCTACAATGCGTAAATTGTAAGCATACCCAGTGTGCCCTCAGGGGGCAATAAAAGGTGTTACTCCTGCATGCTCCACCGTACTTTTTTTTTGTCGGCGCACAAAGCAGTTCCTAAGCAAAGCAGAGCAGAAGGTAAGCGTTTGGTAATGCATGCTACTGTTCCGAAGCGTCTCCAAAGGCAACTGCACAAAATCAGCTATATTTGACCTTGTATACTATATCATTATTCAGTTGTTGCCGGCAATCGTCGGGCTCTCGAAAGTACTGTGCACCATAGGACTTATAACGCCGGCGGGCAATGATTCCTCGCAGACTTCCCTCGTTAAGAGATTTTACAGGTTTTATTCACAGCTTTCTCTTTGGCTGAAAGTACAGGATGCTACGTTTGTCGGTGATACGCTGCTTTCTCCTGTTGCCGCTGTAATCTCAAAAACCGTCAAGCTCGTAGTCCTGCCGAATCCGTGGTCTACACGTGCATCTCTCTGCTTTGCACGCGCGGCTTTTTTCATGTCCTAGAATCATAAGAGGAAATTCCTGATGAGGTTACGAGGTTCGAATGTAGGCGAAAGCAGGTATGAGCATTATAATATTTGCTGTGGACGTGTTATCTTTTCGTGCTCTTCTGCAATCGCTACATTTGGGGCAGGAGCGCAGATAATGCGTGACATGAAATGTCTAGCAACGCCTGCCTTCGGGAGTTGCAAAGGAGCGCCTTTAAAATGACAGTATGTCGTATATCGGTGGTGTTTTTCTCGCCTCACACTAGAATGACGGGCAAGCTATTGCCCAGCGTTGGCATAGGCGATCGCTATAACTCCAGCATTAGGTCCACCTTGAGCTGGGAGCAGCATGAAAATGTTGGGCATGGACAGGTCTCAATGATTTGTTCAAAGGTATCATTCCATCATTCTGGGAGTTGCGTTAGTGGACATTGATCCCGGTCCACGATTGTAAATGTGCTTCTTCAAAAAAAATCCAGAACTTCCACTGCATGCTTTCTTGCTTATTTTTTTCGCTCGACGAGATGTTTGAATTGCCAACTGCCTGCTTCACTCTTGCGTGGCGGGTTCTCTGTAGTGCACTGCGCCCGCAGCTGCGACTACGTGCTCTCAGTCCCTTGGGCAGGGTTTATAAACTGCTCCCTACGCTAGTCCATTTCCTAGAAACTCCAGCTATAGCGATTAGAATACAAAATCACGAGTTTCTCAAAATCTGTCTGTCTGTTTCGCACCCTCCTGGGAGCTCGCCTCCTAGTCCCTAAGGGAGGGAGGCTGACTCTGGCGTCGGCGCTGTCTCCAGCCCCAGTCTCCACGCAATTCCACGAATTCACGTGTGCATATAAAATAATAATCAATTTCTCTTACTTTTTGTCTGGTAAGAGGGCCCTGTCTGTAGTGCACAGACACTACAATGGGGCTGGTTAGTGCTCTAGAGAGGATAGCTAGCCAGCGACCTACG
>NW_013654809.1:0-16667 GCF_000499385.1 Eimeria necatrix | reverse complement strand
CGTAGGTCGCTGGCTAGCTATCCTCTCTAGAGCACTAACCAGCCCCATTGTAGTGTCTGTGCACTACATGCACCGTCTGGACTCTTCCATGCTACACTGAGTGACCGGTAAAAATGAAATGAGCACGGGGTAACAATTCGTTGTTTAACAGATAATTCCCATGTACACCTTAGGATTGTCAGGAAAACGACATACGCACGCATCGTATCCAGCATGTCAGTAGTCGAGTGAAGCACCTTCGTACTTCGTTTGAAAGTAGTGTGACTACAAGGGGAAGGTGCCGCGCCTCTGCCTCCATAGAGCGACTACAACAGGAACGCAGTGCAACAGCGCCACTTATCAACTGTAAGTTAGTATATGCCGAAACATCTACGTTCGGCCGTTTGTATATGTAAGCTTTGCGTCTGCTGCCCGAGCAAAGTTGCGGGGTCCCTCGACTGTCGACAAAGAAGGGAGACGCCGTGGAAAATCTTGCTTATATTTGACGGCCTGTCAGAGTCCTGGCCGCACGCGAACCACAGGACGCGCCAATGCAAGCTATGCCTTGCGAAAACAGAAAACAACGAATATCGTCAGAGCATAATCTATCCCGACGCCGCGAGCTGTTCCAACAATTTTACTAACCGACAGACGGTTGCTCTCTGGATGCATCTAAGTGATTAGCCGGTCCAAAACCATACAGCAATGCATTCACAAAGAAAGATCTTCCTACGACAACAGCAGCAATGTCGCCCAACACAACCCGCGAAACCAGGAAGAGACAGCGGCATGACCCTTAGATACATTTATGTTCCATGTGCAAGACAGGAATACTCGCTCGTCGCGCATTCGCTGTCGTTTTGCGCAAGTTGCTCTTTCATTATCCCGAAAGCCTGCAGGCGCCACAAATATCAAGGGTACGTCACGTATCTTAACAAATGCCGTCAGCCTCCCAACGAGAACCCGCAGAGTCACACATTATGACGAGTGACAACGTTGAGTCCAACAACTACGCTATGCATGCACGACCGTAAGACGGTCGAGCTATCACGGTAAATAACTCTATGGCCTCGCCTCTGCAGCTGTCGAATTAATGCATGAAATACAGTGAAGCTGGCACACGCGCGATGATACAAACATACGACGAAGTACGCCGAAGCCTACTCACCGCAACACACACACCTTCACGCCGGCATAGCCAGTTCCGCTAGACATGACAACAACTACATCTGACAACAACTACATCAGGGCAGTTTCCAACACGCACAGTGCAAAACATTGTCCCTCACCACGAGCTCCTCTGCCAACGCAGTGAAATAATTACCGTATTTCACTTTGCCATATCACGCACTGCTAACTCGTACGTCGCGGTTCGACCCTTCATATGACACATCCCACGTATCCGCAACATGTCCTGTGCTTTCCAAACAGGCCAGCCTTCTGCGATTCACACTGATTCACTTCCACTAAGCTCCGCGCCGCTCGAGAGTGTCTGCTGTTCTTGCAATTTTTTGCATGTTCCTAGTTCCCCTCGTCATGACAACACCTCCGTCAACGCAGCTTCTAACACGCACATAGCAAAGCATTGTCTCTCGCCATGAGCTCCTCTGCCAACGCGGTGAAATCATTCTCGCAGTTCCCTCAGCGACGTCACACACTGCTAACTTGTATGTAGCCGCTCGACCCTGCATATGACACATGCCATGCACGCAACATACCTGCATGTTGCAAACAGTGCATTCATCAGCCAATCGCACTGCTCCACTCCCGATCCGCTCCACAGAATCTTCTGTTCATGCACCTCTCTCCCCGTTTCCAGTTCCGCTCCCCGTGACATCACCTCCATCAACGCACCATACAACACGCATAACTCAAAACATTATCTCTCACCACGATCTCCTCCGCCAACCAAGACGAAGGCAAGTTTCGCAAGGCGAGACGTAGGGAGCGGGTGTCCCTTTGATAGTGTCAATGAACTCTGGTAATGATCGCCTGGTGATTCCTCCCACAAATTTATCTTCTTGCTGAAAGCAGGCGAGACATCTGCTTCAAGAATGGCGCTAGCTGGGATCGCAGCGATGGGCGGCTAAGATATGCAAAGAAAAATGACACATCTTTGACTGCGAGAGACTCCGGAAAAAACAAGAAAGAATTCTTGTGTTCTCGGATGTTTTGACGCCCTTGCATAGCAACTTTTGCAACGGATATTCGCTATCGTTCCCACTGGATGTGGCTGCTATGTTTGCGCGAGTGTATAGGATGCACAACCCTAGCTTCCGGCTGCTCGCAAATGTGACGTGATTTGGTTTCCACCTGGTTGCAGCGGTTGACCCCACTCCGGATGTGTTCTATACACAGCGAAGCATTCTTGTATTCGAAAGTCATTTTGTGGTGAAAAGTTTCCACACTTTACGGGGCCGCTGCAATGGGAAGCTCGTCAAAGCCAGCACATGCTAGGGTTGGCCAACAGAAGAAATTCAGTAAACCTGTCATGAGCTCTGATCTCCAATATTTTTGCTTTATTTTCTCACGACTTCTTTCGAATTTATGCTTGTTTCTTGGTAACACGTAGTCATGCATTAATTGTGTGCAGCAACACCAACAGCGCGAGACAGTAGACCATCCATTGGTACTGGTGGAGATATATCTACAACTGTTAAGCACAAGCAAAGTGAGTTAACACGACTCATCATCATTCACCTTACTACATTCGATGCTGTACTCTTACGTTCGGGCTGCCTTCTTGATAACGGACGTCCTCAATGCCATCTTGCAGCAATGGCAAGTAAGGCAGAAGCACGTAAGCATGACCCCTTTCATGATCTATTGTTGATTGTAGTTGACTGTAGTGCTGTGTTGGGTTTTGGCTTTTGTGGTGCTTGGGTTCTAGGAAAGTTTCAGCTCGGTATTTTTGCTACAGGCATTCAGATAAAGTGATTTGCCGTAGCCCTTCAGTGCACTACGAGCTTTTCTTGCCATGCGAGCTTGTTTGACAACAGGGTCCCGGAGTCGTCTATGCAGCGTTTCTCGGCTTGTATCTGATGATTGAAGCATTCACGCTCTTTTTGCGAATTTCAATCTATTTGAAGCAATTTGATTATTGTTTATTCAGATCAAATACAGTTTTCGAACTCTTGTTTCCTCCAGCTCACACTCCGCGGTCTCGGCTGCCCTCCATCTTCCCATACAAATAGCGGCGGAGGCTGCACGTTCGTAACAGATGTAGCTACTGCTGCTTTAAATAGTACGGAAGCAGCACGAATCTTAGCTCATCTTCTTGAATAACTGTCTTGAAATATGGAACCACCGGCGTAGCAACTGCATTTTTGCGATAGTAGTGCGGTGACTACGCTGGGGAAGTTGAAAGCTCATAGAGCAGCACACTGATTTTCTTTTTAAGTGTACCTTAAAGCATACAATTTGAGGCTCAGGCTGAACCGAGGCAGTTTACGAAAGGGCTGCAGCCCTTAGGTGAATGATGACGGCTAATGAGATTGAAAAACGCAAACTATCTCATTACAGTGATATGAAAACGGCAGCTTAGTGGCTTTACACGCTGGACCTAAATGCAGGCCTCCATCGAACTCCCCACGGCAAATTAGGGCCACCAGAATGCAGCTTTTCCCACAATTTAGAAAGGTTTGTATATAAGCTTGCAACTTTCGCTCTTCAGTGGTCGCCGTGAGACCTTTATGCAATTGTTACGATGCTCTTGCGATGTACATAAGCTTCCAGAGTGCAAAGGCTAGCAGTTTCGACAACGAATTCAACTTAGCTCAAACCCTACGTGGTCGCGCAGCCCGAGAATCGACATCCTGGTGCAATTTCAAGACCTGGCAATCTAGTAGCTTAAAGCCACTCCAAAACAAGCTCGATATGCGTTGCCAACCTGACATGCCATCTTTTTTTTGTTCCGAATGATTACGACTTCCCTGGAGTTTTCCAGTCACTTTCCGTTGCTATCTAACTAGGGTAACGTTGCTGCTTAACAGTCTCAACAACACTAAAACAGTACAGACTTTCGAAAAGGCGCCAAAACACGTTTATAGAAAAGAACGAGTGGGCCTGGGCTACTACTGCTACGATCTGCAACTTCAGCACTGTGCCACGCTCTCACTATATATGAAAATATAAAGCCTCCAGCGTGTACAGCCATCCCGAACTCGGTGACTTCCCCCGCTCTTCAGATAGATATCTGAAGAGCGGGGGAAGTCACCGAGTTCGGCAATAACCCTAGCAGCATTTCTGGGGTACCGACTACTTTTATAACCTTGCCTTGCAGTTTTGTGGACGCGGCGATACTGCGACGATGCGGCAAAATCAAATTTTCTCAGTAAATCTCGATTATAAGAATGCGTCTTTACGACGTTGCGGGCAAGAAAGGTGTTGCGTCACAAGTGCCAGTGGCAATAAAAAGGCATAAACCAATTCAACATATTACGAAACATTCTGCTGTGAGCAAAAGATGGCCCAGCGGCAAGCACTTGCCTTTCGTAAACACATGCCTTTACTTTTGGGGCTTGCTAGAAAGATCATAAAGAAAGACCACTGTACGCTAATAGCGCGAATCGGAGATGCTGCTTACAGATTAGCACAGCTTTCGAGTTGCTCTTTAAAGTACTGCCGAATCCCATTTTGCTATGCCCGGAACAGGATGCTTCCAGCAGCCGGACAGAGCAGCCGGATACATCATCTTCAGCTGAGAGATCAGAAGATGCTCTCCGAATAGCAACACGAATACAGGTTGGCATTCGGAATTAGAATAAGAATTTATGGAGCATTGGATTTTCTGGATGTTGCTTGTAACTGGCCGAATAAGGGTCGTGCAATGGTGCCTTGTTGTATACCTTCTGACCGAGCAACTTGACTAGAATTGGCAAGCAAATATAAGCAGAACTCTGTGAGTTTTTTTCCGATCTTACTTCATTTTTCCGGAAAATCGCCTCTCCACTTATTTCATTCTGTGTTTTTTATAATATAACATCAATATTACTGTTGTTTTCTTATTCCATTTACGAGCTCATTTCGACGTGAGCTTCGGTGACCGACCTGCTTTATGTAATGCTTGCGCCTTATAAATTTTCACATACTTTAGATTAATTTAAATGAGCTTGCGGACCCAGGACCACACGCTTCTCTGTTATATGCAGCCTGCACATATACGCGACAGGGATCTTAATTCCGACAGCAAAATGTCGGGCCGAAACGGGCTTCTAGCACATGTAACAAAAATGCAGTGTTTAATGTGAAAAGCGAGGGAAGAAAATAAAGAATTTTGTTAAAAGAAGTAGACGGACGAACGCGTCACGTGTAAGCTAGAGTCACAGCCGACCACACTATGTGTGTCACTTTGTGGGGGTAGCCTCTTAAAATGAGCTGTGCCACAAAATAACCGATGAGATGGGAGGGTAATTTACATATTGACAGATATATAGGTGGTCCGCCCCCTTCAGACAAGATATTGTAAATTGGCGCCAGCGACTGCCTCGTCCACGATGATAGCTGACGGCGCGGTTGGGGCTGTTGCGTTTCCGGAAATTGTCAAGCAACGAAAAAAATGAAGTTAATGCTAAAAATGTGCCATGCTGTTTTGCTCATTCGAGTGGCTGCGAGTGATTCGTGTGTGGAACAGTTTGCCAAGCCTGCGCTGGCGTAACGGTGCCTTCCCGCTCCAACCCTTGCTGAAACAGGCCATAGCCCCGGGCATAGCTCAAAAAAATTACGCTTTCTCCGGAAACTAGACACTTCGAACTGGTGCTAAAAAGTCTGAGAGCAACCATGGCCCACCCGCAACATATATTCGAGCGAAATATGAAAATAAAAAATCCCTAAATTATTCTCTTACATATTGTACAATGCTGCTTGGGTGTCCGGATTATTGCTCGTCTGTCATTCCTTACCCTAGAAGGCTACAGGCACTCCTTGAAACTGTTCGTGCCAACAAGTTTCAAGGGATCGCGTAGCTTTCTAAAATGCTGGATACAACTGCATGTGGGCCCGCAGCAATGGGCAATTCATGTCCTCCGAGTGGCTACCATAGCCACTGCGGGGGTGAGAAGATGCGCAGCCATTTGATACGCTAGTTTTCAGACACTGGTAAGCATCGGCGTTTGAGTCGTATGCCTGGCCGTCTGCAGCTGCCACATAACCGACAGCTCGTATCATCTTCGCGAGAAAGACGCGGATGCTGACTCTCATGCCGCCGACAGTCAGGCTTTCAAGCATCAACAAACGTGCGCTGCGAGGTTTTCAACGGCGGGGAGATGTGTGAGGGGAACCTTGCAATGCATTAGGTTCTAGACTACAGGGGAACGGTCGAGAGGAGGGCCCATCATTCTAGCTCTTCTTCTCCTTCCAAGTGTCGGTGACAGACTCCAGAAATGTTCGGTGACAGAGCTTACTTAGAAAGGCCACTTCAGTAAGCGAGAAGGCTGGCACAGTTCGGCATAGCGGAGCTTGCGGGCGCAAGCGCCTCGTGTGGGTTGGTGGAATGAGCCTGCTAGTTGGCATAGCTGTGGTGCTTACGTGCATCTTTTGTTATATCCGTCAATGACAGTTTAAAGGGTCTACCTTCTGGTGGATTACGAAGTGAATATGGGGCCGAAACAGCCGGGACTAGGCGGAATGGTTGGAACTCTTTGTATAGTGTGCAGCACTACAACGTTGCGTCCGTATAGCCTCCCATGGTGGTAACGTTTACTATTCTACATATGAAATATGGATAGAGAGGTCATAGCTAGAGAAAACTGGCTTAGTTTAGGGTGTCCTACTGGAAGGTCAGGGATTCGGGCTACCAATATACAGAGTGCAAGAAAACGCGCAACAACATACACCGAAGGCCTTGGGGAGGCGCTCAAAAACAGGGGAATATGAATAACTATGCATTGAAGGCTTTTTTTGAATGCATGTATCCCTGATGAATGCGCACCTGTGTAGCGAGTTATGAAAACCATGTAGGAGCGCGGCAAGCCGTGCAGATGCAACAACTCCCGGGTCGGTTCTGGACAACGCGAGGTCTCGTAGTACTGAAATGTCCCTCAATATGCGCTAAAAGTGTGCGTTCAAAAAATAAAAATCGAAAATTTTGAGGGTGTTGTCTCTGAAACCGGCTACCGAGAGCGCCAGAATCCCGAAACCAGCATTGCGCCACTCGGGAGGCCAATGCCGAGAACGAATTCCACCGACGGCCCCAGAAAACTCTTTTGATGGTAGAAAACGAGTATAAACTACTCCCTTCAATTGTTCATGTTCTTTTTTCAGCGTAGTGCTGCAAGTGAATAAGATGCTGTCTACAAAACTAACCCCAGGCTTCAACCCTGTGTCGCAAATAAGGGAGTGCTTTTCTCATTCTGTTTGGTAGTCTTTGTCATTTTAACATAAAAAGTGTCGGCTTGCTACCCCGTGAAGCTAGTTGCGTATTCTGACGCATCAAAACACTAGTGGAGTGACCGGAGCTGAGCTCGACTTTATTCCAAAGAATTCTAGCTTGTCGGTGTTCTAGTGTGTCGTGTCTACTCAGTGAAAACTCGAAAAAAAGCAATGCAAATCATCCAACATATTTTTTCGATGATTCACTTAAGAGGAAGAATTTGCTCTTCGACGAGTGCATATTTACATTGGCAGCACCGATGTCCCTGGCGAATTCCAAACCCCTGGAACCATGTGTGCAGAAGTTGAGCTTCTTCTGTAAAGCTAACTTTATTTGTATGAGTAACTTCTACTCACACATTAACTGCAAAGCTAGCTTTAACTGTATGAATAACATCTACTTACACATTAAAAGTTCTTAGTGCTCTGAAGGTTGGTTCTACGTGGTGATCCTGCCTCTGCGTAGTTGGAACAACTCCGGAGCATCAGGCACCCTGTTTCTTATGACAGTCGCTAGACATATCTGATTCCACTTTGCTCGAATAATCTGCACAATTTCACTAAAATGTTCGCTTAATGTCTCTCATCGGCTGACTCTGAGCCGCGAACAAAGACATGCATGTAGTGGTACGATGAGAGAAGCTTGACGTCTAAGTCTGGTTGTTATTCTATGAAAGTTGATCTGCCATATTTACGAACCTCTCACAGTCAGTAAAACGCGTAGGAAAAAATACAGAGTGCTAATAGCCGTATGTATACGCAAACTCCATTGAACTTTGGATGGAACAACTTTAGAGTTGGATGAACAAGCTCTATCCGCCATCCTCTCAGTGCTAATAAAACAATCTGAAAAGTCATTGTGTTGAGAGCAAAGAAATGCTAATTGTGTGTATTGTGAACGTAAATATGGCAGACCACGGTTTTCGTCAGGTGGTCTATTATAGTCATGTGAAAGTAGGAACAATTTGAGCCGCAAAAATGCTGCCCACAATGTAAAACTAATAAGCAGAAGTCCATTCATTTGCTCCTCTTTTGTATGAAGCACAGCTAGAATTCTCGTGAGCAGATTTTCAGGTAATTCTCAGAAAGCTGCTGTGTAATCGCCAAGGTTCCGATTACTCGGCAACCAAAACGTACTCACTTAGCCAGTGATTGCAAAGGCTTGTTCAAAGCCTCACTTTAGGAAGGAGGCCGGGACATACAAAACAGCTGGACACCCCGCTCTGCATCGAAACAAAGCAACAGGGACAATACACATGTAAAAGTTTTCCGAGTGAAGGAGAACCACAAAGTTAGCATCAGCGCGAGCACTTTTGGAGTACTGGGGAGTACAACCGAATCGGCATGCACTTCAAACAATGCATTTGCGTGATCATGCTATAAGGCACATAAGTAAATCAGAGGCGAGCAGCACATCATACGAGCTATTGCATCATTGGGGAACCGTTTTATAGTGAAAGCGTCTGGGTCCTCTGTCGATCTTCGCCTTATCTACTTTGTTGTTGTATTTCTCTCGAAAGCAATTCACAGCCGTCATAGATGGCTCTCGGTTTCAACGAACATAGCTGCTTCTTCCTCCTATTTTTGCAGACTTTTTGCAAGCTTCTCCAAATGCTGCTGTAGCGACGCATCTGCACATGATAATTTTCATCAATAGACGCAACAGTGAGTATATTTAAATTGGAAGAGGGAAAATTCGTTCAAAATTTCCTCTTTCAGTTATATAACGTACAATCTCGTTCAATTAAAAGGGGCGCTTTGTCTAAGTTTTTTAACTGGAAGCTCCCACAGTTCATAAGAGATTTTATAGTCACTTTGCACATAAAAAGCCAATTACAAATAACTGTTGTGGGGGCACCTCGCAGCAGTACGCGAGGAAGTACACGATATGTGACCTCAAAGTAAGAAGTTCTTAGTGCTACGCATCGTCAAAAGAGCGGCGCCTTTTAATGCATATATGCTTTTTATATGCGAATGAAACATCTGCCAAGTTTGTTTATGCATTTGCTTGGGAATGCACTTGCGATGACACAAAGCATAGCTTAAAATTGGCCCAACTTCATGGCCTACTGGAGATGTTGCGCTCTAGATCAGTATTTTTTCGTGTCTCAAAGCTTTTGATATGCTATACATACTTGCTGTAAGCAGAAACAGACTATGCTAAATAGAATAAAATTTTTTTTTGTGACTGACTTTCCTATTGCTGAGGTCCGTCTAAACGCTTTTACCTGACACAGCCGACAATAACCGTCTCCAAAGAAAAGCATGGTTTCGGGCCGGCATGGAATAATGTTTCCGGTTCTTTGACGCACAAGAAAAGAAATAATTTACACAAAGTGCAACAGAGGCAGTCACGCATCTACTGAATGTGGCTTCATCTCTCCTCCACTTTGGGCAACACGTGCTTCAAATCAGGAGAAAATGTTCTGAGCCACATGTAGAAAGCATAAAATTAGCTGTGGCAAATTTTCCTTAGGGAAATCATTCAGGCACATTTGCAAGCTTGTCGCACTTGTGCTTGCAGCCTGTCCTAGGTCCACAAGCTCTTGCATTGCGGCCAGTCTGCAAAGCATGCATGCATTTGCTGCAGAAGTATGTTGCATTTGTATTTAGTGCACAGCAGAAGAGCATATCGCTACTCCCTCCGATCCAACCGCAATGACTGGCAATAAAATAATTGATTTTTTCTGCTTTGCCGGATTGTATTGGCTCACGAACTGCCTCAGATAATACTGTTCTCTTACAAGGTCAAATGACACCATACTCAAACAACATCCGCGTGGTGACTTTGCTTGGGTCAAATAGAGCATCTGTGCGTTGCGATGCGCCTTTCCCGTGTTTACGCGAGCCACATCGCAGTTTCTGTTGTTTTTGCAGCGTGCGCATTTTGCACTGGCTTCGTTGCCTAGTCTGAGGCGTCAACATGAACTCCATTCCATATGCCAGGGATGTTCTCATTATGAGCACGAAAACTATATTTCTGTTGTCAGTATTCAACTGACTATGCAGCGACTTCTTAGCTCGCCGGCTGCCAAAATGAGAAAAACACATGAAAAGCCAATGCCATGTGTTTTGGGTTAGATCCTGCATTAAACCACGCTAGTCTTCCACTGTGCAATTGTGGTTAATTTCAGCCTCTTACTCTCTGAACATATCCTCCTTCCAACCGTGATATGATGTGTAGAGCTGCCAAATATAGATCACAGAAAAGATGATGGTTCAGCGCTGTAGGCGCGCACCTAAATCCATCTGCAGCAAATACACATAAAGGCTTTGTCGTTTCAAATTGCATTTCCATGCGGCAGTGTCTTGGCTCCAGGCTTTGCCCTGCTACAACTGTTGCCATATGTGCTCCTGAGTGTCTCATTCCGCTGCACGGTCATGCGCATACTCCCTGAAGGGTTACTCGCTTCAACTCCAAAAGGGGGCCAAATAAGATGTTCCCGACTTTGCTGGCCGTCCAGACTGTGTGCTTTATATTTCAGGTGCTTTTTCGTTATGTTCTATATACTTTGTCGTGGGACGCCCCTAATAGATTTGCATCCTAATAGTTCGCTCTCCAGTCAAATTGAATGCAGCTGCTCACAGTTCAGGCTTGCTAGTGTTGACTGCGTTTCACCTGAGAAAACCCATGAATGCGTTAAGGATAGCTTAGTGGTGTAGATGGTGTTTCACCCCGGAAAACCCATGGAAGCGTCGTAACGCACTTCCTAGTTGAACCGTTTGCCTTGCTTTCGTTCTGCTGGACCCTTCGGCGTTTGGAAGAAAAATCGACTAAGGCAGCTGCACCCTCGCCTTAAAAATAAAGGTTTGTACCACCTTTATTGCCACAAATAGTGAGAAGACGGGTGCGACGAACGCATCAAGTGCAACGTTTAGAAGCGCGGCATCAGAAGATATAAGCACAATACAAACTAGCGTAAAAAATAGCGTCTGTGAGTACGTCATGTAACACCAGCTTTGTCAGATCAGCTGGAAAACCCACATGGTTTGTAAAATCACAAATAATACGTTTGAAATAAGACAAATGTAACATGCTGCATGGTAACACAGTCGCTTGCAGATTAAGGCTTCTATTTGTATCCCTGAGCAGCTACAAAACAATTTATTTTCAAGCAGGCATACTTGCTGCATAGGCCAGTCGTGCTGAAACCTGGTGGGCCACTGGGCATAAATTGAAATCGAATGTGTGAAGTGTGAACATCGACAACGGAATCGAAATTTCTTCCTACATTGATCCTGAATCACTCTCCAGACCCAGACAGTGATACAGCTACCCTTAGCTCAAAGGCTACGAGGACCAATGAAAGGATTTATAGCATTATGACCAGAAGGCGAGGCAGCCAGCTGCGCCAATTGGGTATGCAACATAAAACAGAAGACGCAACACACATCTTGGTATTTACATGGCCACATATGGATTCCAATGTGACAGCAAAACGCTCTATACATTTATCGTTCTTCGCGCTGGACCTACTATCTTTTCATGAGGAGACAAGGCAGTGGGTGAGCCTAGCAGTCCAAATATTTCAACATAACGACTATTGGAAGAAGGGAATTTACAATTCGCTGACTTTTTGACCGGCCGGATATTAATTTTTAGCGAGCCCATCCCGTAGAAGCAACTTCTGCTCTGCAACATTGAAGATTCTTTAACAGATAATGCTGGCTTTTGCACCATAGCTCTTTGCCGTTTTCTTCGCCGCCACAAAGTCCGCTGGTCATCCCTTGTCGTTTCCTCAATACACATTTTTCGAAGCAGATTGAAACCCACTTGTAGGTCTCTCTCTGGCTCCCATAATTGCATGAAAAATATCGGGAAAGCTTACTAATGACCATTGATACATAGTTGTTACGCGAAGAAAACACCTTAAAGACGTGTCACCGAGCATTAAACATGGCGTATTTCGTAGGATGACAAAAAGTAAGCTCATGCCACGAAGTATATTTCTCTCAGCGAAGTTTGGACCCACCGCCTGTTTGCTCGCCACATCCAACCTCTTGTTGCAAAACATCGAATGAGAGAAAATAAGACAAAAAGTTTTCGACATCCAAGTAGAACGAATGAACTTTACAGTTAATATTTCTACATTCTTACTCAGAAACCAGCAAAGCGTGTTCGCCGAGCTTAGGCATACACCGCTGGCTTAAACAAACAGTTAATTACAGCGAACCCTGTTTACCCGAGAACGTTGGTGCTCAATCACGGCAAAACATTGCCGTTAATCATTGCTGTGAATCAACTGTGCCCACTTGCTGAATGTTGCAAAATTTCCGACTGACATTTGCATGATATCTCACTGCTTGCGAGTAAGCGCATACACACGACTTCATATCTCTGTGAGGGACTTTTTTTCAGCGGAAATTGAGTACAAGACAGAAATATTTCCATGCCTTTTGTTCTTTGTGTCGTCGTTACGATCTGCAGCTGAGTGCCCAAGGAAGCAAGGCTGCATTTTAGGGAAAATGTGACTGCTTATTCCGCAGCAGAGCCACTCATATCCTCCTGTCTAACAACTATTTTAGCCGTTTTAGCTTACAACCTGCAATCACCAGCAACGAATTGTGGGCCAGGGACGTCATGCCTACAAAGCGCGGCGCAGCATGCGGCTTCTCCATACTAATATTTAACTCACTGTCTTTTGAGAAACGCCGGTGAACACAAGACAACAATTACGCAATGATTTCACTGCGCCGAAATATCGTTGTGGTACGCTACTTTTGCAGGAAGCTTCTGATGATGCTACTTCTGCAACATGCTTTTAATTCTCGATGATCCTCTTTGTTCTCTCAAACACCCGTTGCCTAGTTCGCAGTCTATTTTGTGGATAACGTTTCTGGACCACATTCGGCAGTATCTATTGTTTTTCTTTTCGTGTAAATTGCTATAAAATTCGTTGGCCTATAGGTTGGAGCTACAGTTGACACATCAGCCCGTCAGCTTCACGCTGAGATTGCGAACACCGCATTTGCCGCACCTCCTAGCATCTTTCAATTCCAAAGGTGGATGGCCAAGTCCACATCGGCGCTGCAAGCAAACGCCTGCAAGCATTCTTCCATGAGAAAGATTCCGACGGTTAAAAGGAGGTGGACTTCACTAAGCTCGCGCCTTTGTGAAGACCCGAAAACTGATACAAACAGGGAACGCACCCACTATATTTCCACCATCTCACGATGTTTTACACCTATAACATAACTTTGCAGTTTCCTGGGCCATTTTCACGTAAGAGTGCGCATTGAAAGCCAAGCGACGTCTACATAATGCAAAGGCGCAGCTGCCTCTTCCGCCAGTAGCTCTTGCAGTGCAAAGAACCAATGTACGAGTAGCAATGATTGATAGGGCCCTCGCTGATTCCTTGAGTTAACGCTTACGACCTGTTTTCCGGCATCAAAGAACATTGTTCTCTTCCATGCTCGTCACACGTAACGCCACGAGTCTCATGGAAAAAGACATTTTCCCCAAATTTATTATTGCACAAAAGAAATATACTTCTTTGTCCTTTGCTCAAAGCTGCTGCGAATAATTTTGATTGTAACAGATATACTTCAAGTACCGTTCTTCAGATAATGCTCACCACCTTCGTAGAAAAAATAAGAAGCATGCGGTGCGATCAGAGTTCTTCACGCAACAGTGCAACTAGTACAATTGGAAGCGAGTTCGTGCACAGTATTTTCCTTCGGTGCAAGTTTAACTTCTAGCTGTGCCACAAAAATGATGTAGCGCATTGAAGGTTCAACACAGAAGCTTCTTTGCACTTTCAATAGTGCCTACCTATCCCACACAAACACGCGGCAAAATGGTCACGCTTGGTGATGCTCTCGAAGTCGAAGGAATATCAGAGCTTAAAAGTGCACGCGACAATCAAAGACAAGTATACAGTTGCCAAAGGCGTATGATGCACACGTTGTCATCAGTAATGGTGCAAGCGTTCAGCAGGTTCTGTCCCTCATGTTGATTCGCTCCTAAAAGATAACGAAACAAGCAATGGCTCTGTCTTGATCAAAATCACGCAAGAATGTTCCGTTTCGCTCACAGAAACCTTGTCCTTGCATGGAAAGGTTCTCCTGTGTTGTTTCAAAACAAGCGAAAGTCGGAAATACTTACAGCAAACATATTTTAGCAAAGGAAGGCGGAAGTCCCCCACAAACTGTGGATTCATGGGAAAAGCGGGCGCCACAGCAAGGTGCCGTTGTCGCGTGGTCGTGCTTTGAACTATCAGCAATCGTGGCCATACGTTTTGTTTGTAGTCGACATAGCCTCGGATACCTCCGCAGAACACAGGACAAGTAACTTTATTTCGTACTTTCCCCTAGTCTTTGCGATCGCAAACGCTTGATATGAATTTGCCGCAATCGACTGAAAAATCCAGTTGCATTTACAGTGGCAAAACGGCGTGCCAATAGACACTCACAGAGAGTAATTATGGAGGCCAGTGTATGAATCGATACGTAGGCTTATGAGCGTTACTAGGTTCATAAATATCACTGTAGTGCAACAAGTACCTAAAATGGTCAGAAAAAGCTTCATGCCATCGAGTTACATTTAACAGTCAGCCATTCCACACGCAGTCCTCTTGGTCCAGATGACGTGGGGAAACAGCAATTTGGTGCAAACGGCGCATTATTGTTTTCGGCGCCCTCCAGGCAAGCAGCTGCGCTCAGTTGAGGCTTATCATTTGCTCGCGCTACAAATGTCAGATAAAGCTCGAGCAAAAATTATTTTAGGCTTTTAATGTGAACGAGTGACTCTTTGTTCCATTGTTTGGTACGGCACTGGCCGTAACACCGCGTATGGAAGGCCCGTAAGCAAAAAGTGTTCTTGAACTATTGCTTACAAACGGCTACTTGAAGTGACAGAAACGTATACAAGTAGAACTGCTGGATGGTCAGAGGCTAACAACACATTTGCGTGCTAGAAGACTCTTGCTTGCCTGGAAAAAGTCTCACAAAGAACGAGCAGTGAAATGAATTGAAGGTTAGCGCGACAGCAGCATCAGTGCTTGGCTCTAGATTTATTTCTCCGCACGCGTTCTATGGTTCACTTCACTATAGCCCAATATGCATTTAAAGGCCACATGCATCCTTGAGGGGCTTTACAGAGACAAAAGCACTCATTGATGTCTAGGACCAAATGCTTATATTATGAAAAGCGACATTTTTTGGCTTCTGCGCAGGCACCTCAACAAGAAAACTAGAGTGATCCCGATTTTTTGAAAAATGTGGTGATCGACATATTGAACTACTTCAGTAATTTGCGTGGCGATAGGGTCAACGTAGAAACGACGAAAAATGTCCTGCACATGCAAGCAGCACTTTCCTATTTGCGTACACATAATAATTCGCTAACTCCAGACGCATACAAAATTTTCGTGTCACTCAAAGCCATGATGGAAAGTGTTTAACGATCGGCGTAACTGCCAGATGAGGTAGACGAGGCCGCTCGTGAATCTCATTGCACGAATTTACGAATGCAGACGCTCTGCAAAATCTCCATTCAGCCACACATGCACGAAGCCACATACATTCTGCGCAGGGAACTACGTAGTGCAAAGTAGTCTATGACTGCACAAAATATTTTCACCGATGGCATGCAAACAATCATGAAGAGAAAATCCGACCAGAGTACAAACGTTAATACAAAACACAAATACCTTCAGAGGCTACCGTAAATATTTTCTGAAATTCTAAACGCGTTACCTCCTGCTACTGACTCTGCGGGATAAGCATCATCAGACAGACACTAGCGAGGTGGCAAAGATCCAGAATTATGCACAAAATCACACGCACGAGCACGGCTTATCACAGCAACAACAGCATCCAATACGAAAACACCAATGCACATCAAATAATGTCTGAGCACGAATCAAAATACGGGGATGCTAGCTGAGTATTATTCGTTTGATAACATAAGTAACACAAAATTCAACAAAGACAGACACTAAATCCACTCCCCCATAAAATCTGCGTCATCTACATTCGCCAAATATTTGGCAGTTCGGACAATCTCCGAAGGAATTTGCAGCAAGCACCAAAACTGGAGGCCGCTTAAGTCAACGCAAATGAGCGCTTCTTCGCCTCCTCCTCTCCAGCAAACGTCGATACATGAAGAGCGACAGTGTCCTGATCCAGTCGCCAGCGTACCCAAATGCAAAGCCAAGCGAAGTGATCTGCATGGACTAAGCCTCAGGAACAGAGAGGGCAGTTGCCCGCTGCAGTAGGCGAACGCGTGCCTAAGCGCGACGCGGATATGCACGAGGTTTCATCATTGCACTCGCTAGGCAAAGAGTCACCCACGATTCAACCAGACTGCCAGCGGCGTC
>NW_013654808.1:23488-29686 GCF_000499385.1 Eimeria necatrix | reverse complement strand
CAGCAGCAGCAGCAGCAGCAGCAGCAGCAGCAGCAGCAGCAGCAGCAGCAGCAGCAGCAGCAGCAGCAGCAGCAGCAAGGTAACTTACCCGTCAGGGTTTAAGATGGGCACGACCCACCACTCCCTCGCGAGCAGCAAATAAACAGCAGAAGGGTCCCCAGCAGCAAAGTCTTCCAGTAGCCGCGCTGCAGCAGCAGCAGCAGCAGCAGCAGCAGCAGCAGCAGCAGCTGTTGGGGTTTCGCATGCAGCAGCAAAACAGCAAACAGCAGCAGCAGCAAACAGCAGGGGCCCTCACCTATTGCGAAGATGCAAAAGACCATACTTAAAGGCTCCCGAGAGTGATGCAGCCCCGTCAGCAGCACAGCAGGAAACGGTTCTTGCTGCTGCTGCTGCTGCTGCTGCTGCTGCTGCTGCTGCTGCTGCAGCTGCTGCTGCCTGAGGATTCCTCCTACTCTGTAGGCGTGGATGGGCCTGCCCTCGACGCTCCGGCCTGCAGCAGCAGCACGCCCTAAACCCTAAACCCTAAACCCTAAACCCTAAACCCTCGGGCGTTGTAGCCTCCCAAGCAGCAGCAGCAGCAGCAACAGCGGCTACTGCAGCAGCACAACCAGCAGCAGCACCGCACTGCGCAGCAGCAGCAGCAGCAGCAGCAGCAGCACCAATGATATGCCTTTCTATCAGGGTGGGCCCGTGCTGCTGCAGCAGCGCATGCAGCAGCAGCGCTGCTTCCTCCCCTGTGGGGTAGCCGCCCATCATGGACCCCCGCTGCAGCAGCAGCAGCGGCTGCTGCTGCTGCTGCAGCAGCGGCAGCAGCCGCTGCTGCACATAAGGGGACTTGGCAAACTCCGCAGAAACTAATCCCAAGTCCACAAGTTCCTTGAGGGGCCCCACAGGTCCTGGGGGGCCCCCCGGGGACCCTGGGGGCCCCCCGGGGCCCCCAAGACCCCCTGGGGGCCCCCCAGAAACCCACGGGGGGCCCCCAGACGCCGGAGGGCCCCTGGCTGCTGCTGGGGGGGCCCCCCCCGGCCCTTTGGGGGGCCCCCAGGGTCAAGAGCAGCAGCAGCAGCAGCAGCAACCAGCGCGGCAGCAGCAAAACTGTCATTAGGAAAGGAAGCAGCAGCAAAAAGAAATAAAGGGGAATGCGGCTGGGGGGAGCTGTACGTACACCCCGTGGCCCGGGCAGAGTCCGCCCCACATAACATCAAACTCTGTGCTGCTTGCTGCTGCTGCTGCTGCTGCTGCTGCTGCTGCTGCTGCTGCTGCTGCTGGGGCCGAGGCGGTGGTGGTCGCGCGGCTGGGGGTTGCTGCGGTTGACCCTGCCACCCTGCTGCTGCTGCTGCTGCTGCTGCTGCTGCTGCTGCTGCTAGTATGTCTTCTTTGTTTAACTGACATCAAAATCTGCTGCTAATTTTGCGTTTTTATTTCTATTTGCTTCTTTGCTGCTGCTAAAAGTTGCTGCAGCAGCAGGGGGCCCCCCAAGGGTACGGGGGCCCCCTTCTCGGATGAGACGTTGGGAAGCACTTGCGTCAGTGTTGCTGCTGCTGCTGCTGCTGCTGCTGCTGCTGCTGCTAATTAGAAAAGGAAAATAATAAAGAAAGGGTAAAAGGCTGGCGCTGTCGCTGCCGCAGGAACACGCTGCTGCTGCTGCTGCTGCTGCTGCTGCTGCTGCTGCTGCTGGTGCTACTTACTACTGCTGCTGCTGCTGCTGCTGCTGCTGCTGCTGCTGCTGCTGACTGAAATAATAATACTTTTAGCTAAATAGAGAAGAAGCAAAGAGAGACAAAAATGAAAAAGAAAAAAGAAGCAGCAAGATAATAGGCGACACAGTTTTGCTGGCAGCAGCAGCAGCAGCAGCAGCAGCAGCAAATGAAGTAAATAAAAAAAATATTATTTTTATTTGTTTTATTTTTATTTTTATTTTTGAATTAATAATTAAAACTAATAATTCAATTATTTGCTGCTGCTGAGGAGCTGCTGCAAAGAAGACAAAAAAAAAAGGAAATGAGAAAAAAGAAATTAAAAAAGACAAAAAATGAAATCAAATAAAATATAAATAAATTTAAATAAATTAAAAAGAAATAAAAAGAAATTAAAAAGAAATAAAAAGAAATAAAAAGAAATAAAAAGAAATAAAAAGAAATAAAAAGAAATAAAAAGAAATTTAAAAAAATTAAAAAGAATTAAAGAAAGAAAAAGACAAACTCAGACAGAAGAGAAAATAAAGAAAACCCAAAAAGGAAAAAGGCAAAAGAAAATAAAACAAATAAAGAAAAAGAAACTAAAGAATAAAAAACAATTAAAAAGAATTAAAAAAAATGATAAGTAATTGAAAGGAATTAAAAGGAACTAAAGGGAATTAAAAGGAATTAAAAAGAATTAAAAAGAATTAAAAGAAATTAAAAAGAATTAAAAAGAATTCAAAAGAATTAAAAAGAATTAAAAAGAATT
This sequence comes from Eimeria necatrix, assembly GCF_000499385.1. NCBI lineage: Eukaryota > Apicomplexa > Conoidasida > Eucoccidiorida > Eimeriidae > Eimeria > Eimeria necatrix. The sequence continues at coordinate 27,238 of NW_013654808.1, read as the reverse complement.
AAAAAGAATTAAAAAGAATTGAAATAAAAATAAAATTCAAATTGATAAATTCAAAAGAGTTTAAAAAGGGAAAAACAAACTTAAAAAAAAATTAAAATAAATCAAAAAAAGTAAAAAGAAATAAAGAAACAAACGAAATAAAAGCAAAAGAAAATGAAATTAATAAAATAAATAAATAAACAAATAAATAAACAAGCAAATAAATAAATGAATAAATAAATAAATCAATGCATAAATAATTACATGAATAAATAAACAAATAAATAAATAAATAAATTAATTAATTAATTAATTAATAATATGTAAATAGAATAAAAAAATAAAAAAATAAAAAAATAAATAAAAATAAATAAAAAGAAAAAAGACAAAACTTCGAGCTGCTGCTTTTGTCTTTCTGCAGCATCAAAGCAGCGCAGCAGCAAAACGGGACGCTCCAAACCCTAAACCCTAAACCCTAAACCCTAAACCCTTACCCCTAAACCCTAAACCCTAAACCCTTAACGCTAAACCCTAAACCCTAGGCTTTAAGCCCTAGACCCTAAACTTAGAACCCCAAGCGTTATACCCTGCACCCTAAACTCTAAACCCTAAACCCTAAACCCTAAACCCTAAACCCTAAACCCTAAACCCTAGGTGTCAGATCCTGGAGAGCAACTGTGGGGAGCCTGAAGCAGAAGCTGCTGCTGCTGCTTCTTCTGCTGCTGCTGCTTCTGCTGCTGCTGCTTCTGATGCTGCTGCTGCCTGCTCGAGGGCCCTAGGGGCTATCTTTGTCTCTTTTATCTCTTCACTTCCTTTTTGCTGCTGCTGCTGCTGCTGCTGCTGCTGCTGCTGCTGCTGCTGTCTTCTTGAATGTTTTTTTCCTCCTTATTGTGTATGCTGCTGTTCTTTTTGATGCTTTTGTTTTCCGGCCTCCTCCTGTTGCAGAACGCGCCTCTAAACCCTAAACCCTAAACCCTAAACCCTAAACCCTAAACCCTAAACCCTAAACCCTAAACTGTGGATGGAGCAGGAACCTCTTCCAGACGCACACACACAAGGCACAGAAAGGCCCAGGAGCTAGAGCTAGCTAGCTAGCTAATTAGCTAGCTGCATAGCTAGCTAGCTAGCTATGCAGCAGGCTAGCTGTACAGCCATCAAGCTAGCTAGCTAGATAGCTAGCTGGACAGCTAGCCAGGCAGGCGCGGCAGCCAGCTAGGTTGTTAAGCAGCTGGCCAGCTAGCTAGCTATCTGGCTAGCTAGCTAGCTAGCTAGCCTGTCAAGGACCCAGTCAACCAGCTAGCCCGCTGGCTAGCTAGCTAGATACTTGGCTAGCTAGCTGGCTAGCTGGCTAGCTGGCTGGCTGGCTGGCTAGCTAGCCAGCGAGTTGACCAGCTGTTTAGCCTGCCACCTAGGCATGCTCGTTGGCTAGTTAGTTAGTTAGTTAGTTAGTTAGCTAGCTAGCTAGCTAACTAGCTAGCTAGCTAACTAACTAACTAGCTAACTAGCTAGCTAGCTAGCTAACTGTGTGGGACCAGTTGTCTGCTGTGTGTGTCAGTTAGCATAGATCTCTACAGGGGCTTTCGAGAAGCAAAAGAGAATTTAAATTTAATTTAAATATCACTTTTGCTTTTAATTTTCTTATTTCTGTTTAGTTGCTGCTTCAGAGTTTGGGCCCTGCTGCTGCTGCTGCTGCTGCTGCTGCTGCTGCTGCTGCTGCTGCTGCTGGTGTGGCCTCAGCCGCCTGGCCCGCCGCAGCCTGGCGGCTGCTGCTCACAGCCCGCGCAGCTAAACCGCTCGAAATGGAGAAATAAAAACAAATTTGCGAAATAAAATTAAAATATTTTAAATTAAATTTAAAATATTTTAATTTTGGAGTTTAATTTCTTTCGAACGAGGCCGAAAGGCGCGTGGCGGGCCACGGGGTGTACGCGCAGCAGCGGTCTGGTCTTGCTGCTGCCGCCGCCGCCGCCGCTGCTGCTGCTGCTGCTGCTGCTGCTGCTGCTGCAGCATTTCCTTTTCTGAGGCTTGGAACACTTCAAAAGGAGTTTTTAATTTTAATTAATTAATTAATTTCCTCAAAATAACTTTGGCTTTTCGCTTTCCGGCGTTTCAGCCGGCTGCTCCGGCGCAGCTGTGCTCGGGTGTACAGACACCTCCCGTAGCTCCACTCCGCTTCTCCACTTTCTGTCTTTTCCCCCAAACAAAGAATGGCATTTAAAGGCCCTTTTGGGTCTTTTATTATTTCGCTGCTATTTCTGGGCCTCTGCAGCGGGGGGGCCCCCCAGCTGGGGGCCGCTCAGGGGGGGGGGGCCCCCCGGGGGGCCCCCCCCGAGGGGGTACCCCTCGAGGAGGGGCCCCCCTTGTCTGCAGAATTTATGTCTCAGCTTTTTAGTGCTTTTGCAGACACCGGAGGAGCAGCCCCGAGCAGCATGCAGGAGCTGCTGAAGAACTTTATGCTGCAGATGCCAGCAGCAGGGGCCCCGGCTTCCCCCAGCAGCAGCAGCAGCAGCAGCAGCAGCAGCAGCAGCGGCAGCAGCAGCAGCAGCAGCGGGGAGAGCGTCCTGGGGCCCCTCCTGGAGAGCCTGCCCTCGCTGCAGCAGCTGCTGAAGGGGCTGGGGGGCCCCGGAGGGCCGGGCAGTGGCGCCGGGTTCGCTGCTGCTGCTGCTGCTGCTGCTGCTGCTGCTGCAGGGGCCCCCGAGGGGCCCGGGGGGGCCCCCCGGGGCCTCCTGGAGGGCCTGGAGAAAGTGCTGAGCAGCTTCGACTTGGAAGCTGAAGTGGAGCAGCTAATAGGGTCCAGTGGTGCAGACGGGGGCCTCTTCCAGCTGCTGCGGCAGCTGCAGCAGCAGCAGCAGCAGCAGCAGCAGACCGGTGGACCACTGGACCTGCAGCAGCTGGCAGCAACTTTCAGCAAACTCTCCCAAACCCTCAAGGCCCAGGGCACGAATATCCGTGCACTTCTGCAGGAGGTCATGGGGGCCCCCCAGCTCGCTTTGCCCCCCGTGGGGGGCCCCCCCCCCTCTTTGCTTCGCCTTTACCGCAAGTACAGGGGGCCCCCCGGGGGCCCCCAGTACCCTTTGGGGGCCCCCGGGGGGCCCCCCTCCCTCCCGGCCCACGTCATCCGGGGGATGATCGGTACCCTTTCTGAGGACCTCCCGGGGGCCCCCCGGGCCTCCTCCCGCTCAGGGGGCCCCCCCCGGGGGGCCCCCTCCGTGGGGGGCCCCCAGGGGGGCCCCCGGGGGGGCCCCCCGGGGGCCCCCGGGGAGGGGGGCCCCCAGGGGGGCCCCCAGGGGGGCCCCCAGTGCCACGTGCTGCTGCTGTCGGGGGCCCTCGCGAGGGCCCCCCTGCAGGCGGGGGCCCTTTTGGGTCTTGCTGAACAATATGCTGCTAGGGGGGCCCCCCTGCAGTGGGATGTAATAGGGGGGGTTTCTCAGGGGGCCCTTTCTGCTGCTGCAGCACTAGGGTTTAGGCCAGGTGGGCCGCTAGGGTTTAGGGTTTGGCTGCGAGGGTTTAGGGTTTGGCTGCGAGGGTTTAGGGTTTGGGGCTGCGAGGGTTTAGGGTTTGGGGCTGCGAGGGTTTAGGGTTTGGGGCTGCGAGGGTTTAGGGTTTGGGGGCTGCGAGGGTTTAGGGTTTGGGGGCTGCGAGGGTTTAGGGTTTGGGGGCTGCGAGGGTTTAGGGTTTGGGCTTGAGGGTTTGGGGCTTTTTCGCTAAGTTGCTTCTCGTTTGCCCTTTTTTGCTGCTTCTGCTTTCCACTTACTCCCCTTTTGCCTTCTT
>NW_013654808.1:10000-23388 GCF_000499385.1 Eimeria necatrix | reverse complement strand
TGCTGCTGCTGCTGCTGCTGCTGCTGCTGCTGCTGCTGCTGCTGCTGCTGCTGCTGCTGCTGCTGCTGCTGCTGCTGCAGGCCAAGAGGGGGAGTTGGCTTACGGGCGTTTCTTGTGGTCTTTTTGGAAGTCTTTAGATCTTTCGGATTTTTTAAATTGCAAAAAAGGTCTTTTGGATTTGATGGACTTGGCGAGCATAATGGAGTGGCTAGCTGCTGCTGCTGCTGCTGCTGCTGCTGCAGCGCCTGCTGCTGCAGCACCTGCTGCAGCAGCAGCAGCCAGAGCCAGAATGGCCCTCAACGCAGCAGGACTTGCCCACAGCTGCGACACATCGCCTGCAGCAGCAACAGTGGCGCGGCTGCTGCAGCAGCTGCCCACGCCCGAGCCCCCTGCTGCTGCTGCTGCTGCTGCTGCTGCTGCTGCTGCTGCTGCTGCTGCGGGGGGCAAGCGAGTTGCTGTTGTCACAGCAGCAGAAGTAGGAGGGGGGCCCCACTCTTGGGCCTTTACAAACCCTGGCAGAGAAGACTCTTGTTTGCTGCTGGGGGCCCCCCCCCTTTCTGTGTACACTTCCTGCGCTTGGGGGCCCCCCGCTGCGGGTTTACCTGCTGCTGCAGCAGCAGCAGCAGCAGCAGGGCCCCCGGGGGGACTTCTCTTAAGGGCCCTTTTGGCTTCTAGTGCCACCCCGGGCATTTCGTACCCTGTTCAAGTTTGGGGGCCCCATGGGGCCCCCGGGCCCTTCGGGGCCCTGCATGCAGCTCTTGGGGGCCCCCCTGGGGGGGCCCCCCAAGGGGGGGCCCCCCAGGGGGAGAGGGGGGCCCCCCAAGGGGGGGCCCCCCGCAGGGGGGGCCCCCAGGGGGGCCCCCAAGGGGGGGCCCCAAGGAGCGCGTATATGGACGGGCGGCTGGTGTGGGGCGCGAATGCTGCTGCTGCTGGAGAGGCCTGCGTGTCTTTGCTGCTGCAGCAAGGAGCAGCAGCAGCAGCAGCAGCAAAAGGGGAAGGAATAGTTTTTGATTTGGTGGGGACTGTCCCTTTTGAGCAGCCAGAAGTGGAGCCGCAGCTCCTCTCCATCGTCTCCGACCTGCAGCTGCTGCAGCCGCAGCAGCAGCAGCAGCAGCAGCAGCAGCAGCAGCAGCAGCCGCAGCAGCAGCCGCAGCAGCAGCAGCAGCAGCAGCAGCCGCAGCAGCAGCAGCAGCAGCAGCAGCAGCAGCAGCAGCAGCAGCAGCAGGAGGGGCTGTCGGGCCGGCGGCTGGCGCAGCTGCTGCAGCAAATCTTTCCTGCTGCAGCAATAAGACATGCAATATTTCCAGAAGCTGCTGCTGCTGTTGCAAATGAGTTTGGAGACTTCAGAGACTCCCACGGGCTGCTGCACCACGGCCGCCTTTTGGGCTGGGCTGCCAAGGGCCTCGAAGACCTCGACTAGCTGCTGCTGCTGCTGCTGCTGCTGCTGCTGCTGCTGCTGCTGCGGCTGGTTGGTCTGCGGCTGGGGCTGCTGCAGAAGGGCTTTTGCGGCGGCGGCGGCTGCAGCAACCGCTGCTGCAGGGCTGCTGCTGCTTCAGCTTGTCCTGCTGCAGCAGCAGCTGCTGCTGCTGCTTCAGCTTGTTCTGCTGCAGCAGCAGCTGCTGCTGCTGCTGCTGCTGCTGGAGCCTGGCGTCTCGAAGCGTCTCTGCTGCTGCCAAGGGCGCCGTTTGCTGCTTGCTGCGCCTCCCAGAAGCATCTTCTGCATTTGCAAAAGCTCTTTTTGTCTTTTTTTGTTTTTTTAAAAATAAAATGAAAAAGAATTAAATAAAAGAAATGCATGCAACTTGCAGACACAAGGCGCGGCCCCACACGGCCTTTTGCTGCTGCAGAACCGGGACCTTTTGCTGCTGCAGCACCGGGGCCTTTTGCTGCTGCAGCCGCAGGCCTGCTGCTGCAGCAGGGCCTTTTGCTGCTGCTGCACCAAGGCCTTTGCTGCTGCAGCACCAGCGGCGTTTGCTGCTGCAGCTGCGGGTCTTTTTGCTGCTGCAGCTGCGGCTCTTTTTGCTGCTGCAGCCTCTTCGCGGGCGTGTGTGGTTTTGGCTTTTGGTGCATTCAAGTTGGCAAACTTCGTCAATAAACCCCAAACTTGGCAAAAAGTAAATAATTGGAGATAAATAATTAAAAATAAATAATTAATTGTTTAAAATAAAGAAAAAAACGGAAAAAAACTCCGCCAGAATGCCGAAACAACACTTGTACACCCGGAGGCATTCCACCGCAGCTGTACATACACCTGAAATCACTGCAGCAAAAGATCTTTTTCCGCAGTTTAAATGCCATTTTTAATCATTTAAAAAGCATTAATTGTCAAAATATATTTAATTTAAACATCTCAGCAATTTGTCAAATGCAAAATCCCAAAAATCCAAAAAAAACAAAAATAAAAATCCACAAGCCCACTGGATGTACACCTGGCTGACACAAGGGGCCCTGGGGGGGCCCCTATGAGAACCTGTGGGGCCCCCAGGGGCCCCCAGAATAAGGCTTTGTGGGGCCCCCAGGGGACCCCAGAATGAAGCTTTATGGGGCCCCCAGGGGCCCCCAGAATGAGGTTTTGTGGGGCCCCCAGGGGGCCCCAGAATAAGGCTTTGTGGGGCCCCCAGGGGCCCCCAGAATAAGGCTTTGTGGGGGCCCCAGGGGCCCCCAGAATAAGGCTTTATGGGGCCCCCAGGGGGCCCCAGAATAAGGCTTTGTGGGGCCCCCAGGGGCCCCCCGAATAAGGCTTTATGGGGCCCCCAGGGGCCCCCAGAATAAGGCTTTGTGGGGCCCCCAGGGGCCCCCAGAATAAGGCTTTATGGGGCCCCCAGGGGCCCCCAGAATAAGGCTTTATGGGGCCCCCAGGGGCCCCCAGAATAAGGCTTTGTGGGGCCCCCAGGGGCCCCAGAATAAGGCTTTGTGGGGCCCCTAGTGGGCCCTAGAATAAGGCCTTTTGGGGCCCCTAGTGGGCCCTAGAATAAGGTATTGTGGGTCCTATGGGGGCCCCCAAAAGAAGGCCTTGTGGGGCCACTTTGGTGGCCACCAAATGGAGGTTTTGCGGGGGCCCTTTGGGGCTTCCTGGGGGCCCCTCGGGGGGCCCCTGAGGGCCCTTCGGGGGCCCCTGAATAGCCGTTGAGGGCCCCCAGGGGGCCCCGAGGGGGCCCCTAGGGGGCCCCTAGGGGGCCCCCAGGGGGCCCCCAGGGGGCCCGTAGGGGCCTCTAGAGCTTGTGTAAAAGGAAATCGCTTTTTAGGGGCTTATCGAAACCCTTTTGCTGTTTCGAGGGGCCCCCAGGGGGCCCCCTTAAACTCCCTTAATGGGGCCTCCATGGGGGCCCCCAGGAAACCCCTAGAGGGGCCCCAGGGGCCCCCAAAGGGGTACTCCTGGGGGCCCCTATTTGGGTACTGGGGCCCCCAATGAAGTCCTCAAGGGGCCCCTTGAGCAAGGTGCTGCAGGCCGTGGTTTAGTGCATCAGGCGCACACGCCTAAACCCTAAACCCTAAACCCTAAACCCTAAACCCTAAACCCTAAACCCTAGGCCCTTTCTGCAGGGCTTGCTTTGGGCGCTGCTGGGGTGTACGTACACCTCAACACCGCAGCCGCTGGCTTGCTGCAGCCGATTTTCTTGCAAGTTAGTCAAGAAGGCCTAGGGTTTAGGGTTTAGGGTTTAGGGTTTAGCTAGTCAAGAAGGCCTAGGGTTTAGTGTTTAGGGTTTAGGGTTTAGAGGGGGCTTCTCGGGAGCTTGCAACCGCCCGCTAAGGCCTCTCTTTGCCTCTTCTTTTCGTTGCACCCTAAACCCTAAACCCTAAACCCTAAACCCTAAACCCTAAATCCTTAAGTTTCAATCCTTAGCTTGCAACCCTAAACCCTTCACCGTAGCTCTAAACCCTAAACCCTAAACCCTAGGCCCTGAGCTCTAAACCCTAAACCCTGATTCCCTGAATGTAAACACTAGGCCCTTGACCCTTGCCCCTAACGCCAAACCCTAAACCCTAAACCCTAAACCCTAAACCCTAGACCCTGCACAAAGGGAACAAAAGTAGGAAAAGAAAACATCTTAGATTTTGTCGGCAAAAGGCAGCAGAAGAAGAGCAGCACAAGGAATTACAGCGCCCCAACACCCAAACCCTAAACCCTAAACCCTAAACCCTAAACCCTAAGCAGAAGAGCCCATACTGAAAGAGGGCCAGGGGCAGGCACAAGGGTTTCAAGCTAGGGTTTAGGGTTTAGCCGAGCAGCTGAAAGGCACTCCATCCCTGCCGTTAGAGACGAGGGTCTCGAGGCCGCGCCTAGGGTTTAGGGTTTAGGGTTTAGGGTTTAGGGTTTAGTCGAGCTGCTGCAGCGCCTCCCAGCCGTTGGCTGCGTCTTCCTCTCCTTCTATTTTTGGGGCATCCGAAATTTCGTTGGAGACTTCGCCAATGGCTTGAATGAGTTGGGGGTCTTTGGAGAGTGGGGTTGTTGTATTTGCTGCTGCTGCTGCTGCTGCTGCTGCTGCTGCTGCTGGTGTGCGGGGGCTTGCTGCTGCTGCTGCTGCTGCTGCTGCGTGCTGCTGCTGCGTCTCCGCGACCCCCGGGAGCCAGGGCTCGCAGTCTTGGAGGTTGGGGGGGAGGCAGAGGGCTGCTGCTGCTGCCTCGTCTGCGCCTCTTGCTGCAGCAGCAGCAGCAGCAGCAGCAGCAGCAGCAGCGCTGCTCTGCCAGGCCCTGATGCTCCCTATGACCTGCTGCAGCAGCCCCGGCTGCTGCTGCTGCGCCTCCACATCTGCTGCTATGTGCTTCAAGATGGAACTCAACGGAAAGTCACTGGCCCCGTGGCGCCGCAGAAACGGTATGATTTCCTTTTGCTGCAGCAGCAGCAGCAGCAGCAGCAGCAGCAGCAGCAGCAGCAGTAAGAGCAGCAGCATCAGCAGGGGGATGGGCTGCTGCAAGCAGCCGGAGAGGGCACGAAGGCAGCAAAAGATACCAAGAGCTGAGGAGGGCCCTAGCAGCAGCAACAGCAAAAACGGAGAGCGCAGCAGCAGCAGCAGCAGCAGCAGCAACAGCAGCAGCAGCAGCAGCAGCAGCAGCAGCACACCTGCTTTGTAGACAAGAGAATGGAGACAATCGTCCCCCAGTCTCTAAGGCGCAGCGCAGCGTCTAGGCAGGCTTGCCGGACCCATCTTTCGTCTGCTGCTGCTTCTGCTGCTGCTGTTGCTGCTCCTGCTGCTGCTGCTGTTGCTGCTGCTGCTCGCAGCTGCCGCCACACCAAAAACAAACGCTCCAAAAGGTCCCCTGAGTCCAGCAGCAAATGGTACTGCAGCAGCTGCCGCAGCAGATCCCCTGCAGCAGAAGAAACCCACAAGCCCTGCTGCTGCTGCTGCTGCTGCTGTTGCTGCTGCTGCTGCCACTTCCCTTGCTGCTGCAGCAGCAGCAGCGGCAGCCCATATGACTGTCTGCTGCAGGCCTTTTGCGCAGCTCAACAAGCGCCCAGCCCCAAACCCTAAACCCTAAACCCTAAACCCTAAACCCTAAACCCTTGCCTCTCTTGAAAAAGGCGCAGCAATCAAACAAAAAGGCCTGCAGGATCTTGTGGGGAAATATCTGCAGCAGCAAAAGAGATCGAGTATACTCAATGGCCACTGACAGCATATAAGGCATGCTGCTGCTGCTGCTGCAGCCCCTGCGCAGCGTCAGGCCTGCAGCAGCCCAGGGGCCCCCCGGGGGCCCCCCCAGGGGGTCCTCATGGGGGCCCCCGGGGGGCCCCCCGGGGGGCCCCCCCTGGGGGCCCCCCTGGGGGCCCCCCTGGGGGCCCCCCTGGGGGCCCCCCTGGGGGGCCCCCCGGGTACCTTCTCGAGTTGCTGCTTCTGGATTGTGCAAGCCGGGGAAGCAAATGTCAAGCAGCAGGGACTTGGGGGGCAGGCCGTATTGCTGCAGCAGCAGCAGCAGCAGCAGCAGCAGCAGCAGCAGCAAACAGGGGAAGGCGAGAATAAAATAAGAGGAATGGTAAAGAGCCAAACAAAGACTGGAGACACATGGAGAGAATTAAATAAATAAACAATAAACAATTAATTAATTAGTTAATTAATTAATTAATTAGATTAAATAAATAAATAAATAAATAAATAATTAGATTAAATGAATAATTAATTAATTAGTTAATTAATTAATTAGATTAAATAAATAATTAATTTGTTAATTAACTTAATTAATTAAGTAATTAATCAACCTAATTAATTAATTAACTAATTAATTAAATAATAATTAATTAATTAATTAATTAATTGATTTGTACTTGCTGCAGAAAAGGATAAAAGACATCCAACACCATATCCCTTTCTGTAACGACAGTCTGTTCTCCAATGGACTGCAGCAGCAGCTCCAAAGGAATTGTGGCGCGCCCTCCAGGAGCTGCTGCTGCTGCTGCTGCTGCTGCTGCTGCTGCTGCTGCTGCTGTGGGGTCTGACGCGGCGGGCGGCTTGCTGCTCGCAGCGGCGAGCGCCCCCGTGGCTGCAGCGGCAGCGGCATCGCCTCCCTGCTGCTGCTGCTGCTGCTGCTGCTGCTGCTGCTGCTGCTGCTTGTTTGCTGCTAGAAGGGAGAGGGGCACTTGTTCTATGGCGCTTCTGTATTTGCTGTTGAGCAGCAGCAGCAGCGGCTGCAGCAGCAGCAGCGGCGTCTCCAGCCGCAGCGCATGCGCCGTCAGCCGCAGCACCAGGTCCTTGCAGTTCGAGCGGTTCTGCAGCACCTCCACAGCAGCACACTGCAGCAGCAGCAGCAGCAGCAACAGCAGCAGCAGCAGCAGCAGCAGCAGCAGCAGCAGCAGCAGCAGCAGTTTGTGCGGGTTTCAGTCGATTTTTTCGGGATTTGCGCAGCGCAGCGGCAGCAGCAAACGAAAGGTAAACAACTAAACAAATAAATATAATTAATTAATTAATTAATTAATTAATTTAATTATTTATTTATTTAATTATTTATTTATTTATTTATTTATTTATTTATTTTCACCAAAGACTGCCGCTCCCGCAGCAGCCGGTGCATCAACGCGCTGGTGTTCAGCGCCAGGCGGTAAACGGCGCCGCCGTCGAAGTCGATGACGCAGTCGGGAGAAACAAAGAGGGAAGTTTCTGAAAAAATAAATAAATAAATAAATAAATAAATAAATAAATAAATAAATAAATAAATAAATAAATTAATTAATTTAATTAATTAAAATCAATTAAATTCGTCCAGTTCAAACCAGGGCTTCGAGCGCCATTCAACGACCCCAGGCTCTCCACCCCCTGCTGCTGCTGCTGCTGCTGCGCTGCTGCTGCTGCTGCTGCTGCTGCTGCGCTGCTCGTGCTGCTGCTGCTGCTGCACTGCATGAGCTGCTGCTGCATGTGCTGCTGGTCGAGTGCAGGTGCTGGTGCTGCTGTTGCTGCCGCTGCACTGCATGTGCAGCAGCAGCAGCAGCAGCAGTTGCTGCTGCTGCTGCGCTGCTGCTGCTGCTGCTGCTGCTGCTGCTGCTGCTGCTCGTTACCTAGGTTGGGTGCGTGCAGCTCGACGTCCTGGAGAGTCTCCTTGGAGCTCTTTTTTTCTGTCTCTTTGTCTCCTTCATTATCTGCTGCTGCTGCTGCTGCTGCTGCTGCTTCCAACAAACTTCTGGACCAAAAAGAAGGACTTTTTTGCAAAGCTAAGCTGGTCCCTTTCACCAAAGGGGTCAGGGCCCTGACCCCTTTGCTGCAGTCGGCTTTGGGGGCCCCCCCGCGGGCTTTGCCCCGCAGCAGGGGGCCCCCGGGGGCCCCCCCGGGGGGGCCCCCCGGGGGGCCCCCAGGGGGGCCCCCACACTCCCCGCTGCAGTCAGCAGCAGCAACTAAGGGCCGGCAAACATCATATAGAAATACAGAGTCCAGGCCAGTGTGGTAAACCACCACTAAGTTGTCCAGGGCCAGCAGCTGCAGTTCTCCTGCGCGCAAACCCTAAACCCTAAACCCTAAACCCTAAACCCTAAACCCTAGAGCCGCCTCCTAACCCCTCCACGCCTTCCGCAAACCCCCGCAGCCCCTGAAGAGCTTCTCCAGCCGCGAACCCCCAAAAGCCCTCTCACGCCCCAAACCCTAAACCCCAAACCCCAAACCCTAAACCCTAAACCCTAAACCCTAAACCCTAAACCCTAAACCCTCGACTTGCCCGGGGCGAGGGCGTCGAGGACTGTGTCGGGCTGCGGGGGCCCCGTAATGGCCCTGAGGGAAATGCGGGCTGCGTGGGCGTCTGCATGCACGCAGTAAGTGCTGCCGTGCAGCAGCAGCAAACTCACGTGCTGCTGCTGCAGCGGCTGCCACAGCGGCAGACTCAACTCGATCTTCGCCAGACGCAGCAGGCTCTGCAGCAGCAGCAGCAGCAGCAGCAGCAGCGGCAAGTGCAGCAGCGGAGCAGCAGCAGCAGCAAGTGCAGCAGCGGAGCAGCAGCAGCAGCAGGTGCAGCAGCGGGAGCAGCAGCAGCAGCAAGTGCAGCAGCGGGAGCAGCAGCAGCAGCAAGTGCAGCAGCGGAGCAGCAGCAGCAGCAAGTGCAGCAGCGGGAGCAGCAGCAGCAGCAGCAGCAGCACACGCAACGGGGTTCGCCTCTGATCCAGGCAGTCAACACGGTCTGGGACTCCGGGTTTAGGGTTTAGGGTTTAGGGTTTAGGACTTAGGGTTTAGGGCGGCGGCGTTGGAACTTAATTCTCATAAAACTGAGGGATTCAGAATTAGTTAGGGTTTAGGGATTGGAGGCTAGCTAGGGTTTAGGGTTTGGAGGCTAGCTAGGGTTTAGGGTTTGGAGGCTAGCTAGGGTTTAGGGTTTAGGGTTTAGGGTTTAGGCTAGGGTTTAGGGTTTGGAGCTAGGGTTTAGGGTTTGGAGAGTAGCTAGGGTTTAGGGTTTAGGGCTTGCCAAAGTGCGGGGCTCTAAGAGGAATGGCTGCAGCGTCCGCTGTCCCACGGCCACCACGAACACCACGGGAGCAGCTGCAGCAGCAGCAAGCGCTGCTGCCTGCTGCTGCTGCTGCTGCTGCTGCTGCTGCTGCTCTGTGCTGCTGCTGCTGCTGCTGCTGCTGGGCAGCGCTGCTGAGACCCTGGGGCGAGGCGGCGGCGAAGAGACCCAAGCCAAAAGAGACACTTGAGCCACTTTCTTTACTGCATGCAGAGTCCGTCCGCTGTGCATAAACTAAGCAGCAGCAGCAGCAGCAGCAGCAGCAGCAGCAGCAGCAGCAGCAGCAGCAGCAGCAGCAGGAGGGGTTGGGGCGAGGCCAGAGGAGCGTGCAGCTAGCGGCTGCTGCTGCTTCTAACTGCTGCAGCTCACTTTGAACAGCTCAATGCTCTTCTGGGTGATCACAACGACCAGCGAAGCAGCAGCAGCAGCAGCAGCAGCAGCAGCAGCAGCAGCAGCAGCAGGCGGCGCGGGGGCCCAAAAGGCCTGCAGCACCCCCGGCAGCTCTTCGCAAACAGACTCTCCTCTAAGAGGCACATAAGTGGTCAAACATTCTTGTCCAAAGACATCCACAATTCCCACTTCTTGTTTGCTGCAGCAGGGGGCCCCTGCTGCTGCTTCCGCGGCTTCGGGGGCCCCCGGGGGGCCCCCGGGGGGCCCCCCCGGGCTGCTGCTGTCCCCTGCTGGGGCTGTTACGTACAGCAGGTACTGCCCGCAGGGGGAAAAGGACATCAGCATGCACTTCGGCTTCATAAACCTGCAGCAGCAGCAGCAGCAGCAGCAGCAGCAGCAGCAGCAGCAGCAGCAGCAGTTAGTGAGCCGCGCATGCAGGCTATACTAGCTGCCGCGCACATTCAAGCAGCCTTGCGAAACAGCTGCAGCAGCAGCAGGGGCCCCCTGGGGCCTCCTGGGCTCCCCCGGGGGCCCCCGGGGGCCCCCCGGGGCCCCCCGGGGACCCCCGGGGCCCCCCGGGGCCCCCCGGGGCCCCCCGGGGCCCCCTGGGGCCCCCTGGGGCCCCCTGGGGCCCCCGGGGGGCCCCTGGGGGCCCCCGGGGGCCCCCCTGGAGGGCGGGGCGGCGGACCTGAGAGGGTACTGGCGCTGCAGCTTGGGGTGCTGCTGCTGGCAGTCGTGGATGGTCAAAAGGTCCTTTTGCTGCTGCACGACTCGGCCGTGCAAAGAGTCATAAAAAACTGCCAAAGTTTCTCGAGAATTAAAACTCAAAAGACAACTTTCCACGAAACAGACGGACTCCCCGGAGTAGTAGCTGTGTTCCCCCTCGGTCAGGGGCCCCTGGGGGCCCCCCAGCCCCCCCGGGGGCCCCGGGGGGCCCCCGGGGGGCCCCGGGGGGCCCCCGGGGGGCCCCGGGGGCCCCTGGGGCTCCTGAGGGGCCTGGGGGGCCCCCGCGGGGGGCTGCGCCGGGCCCTGGGGCCCCTGGGGGCCCTGGGGGCCCTGGGGGCCCTGGGGGCACTCCTGCATTGTGGGGGGCCCCCTGACGCGGCGACGGAGGGGCCTGCAGGCAGCTCACAGGCAGTGAGGGGGTGTGGGGCCCCTGGGGCCCCCGGCGCATGCAGTGCTGCTGCTGCAGCAGCGGCTGCTGCTGCAGCAGCGGCTGCTGCAGCAGCAGCGGCTGCTGCTGCAGGGAGGTCTGGGGAGCAGCAGCAGCAGCAGGCGGGCGGCTGGACAGGCTGCAGCAGCTCGCAGGCCCGAACTCACGCGGGACTTCGCTAATTGGGGCCTTCTGCTGCTGCAGTTGACTTGCAGGGACTCATTTAGCGGAAAAAGCGGAGAAAAGAGCGGCGGGGGGCCCCCAGCGGCTGCGTGGCGGCGCGAGCAGCGGAGTGGAAAGCGGAGCCAAAAGGGGGAAAGCGGCGGGAAACCGAGGCACCCCAGGCGCCAAATGAAAAGAAATTGTCAAATGTTTAATTTAAGAATAAAAGCGCGGGAAAAATGAAGTGGACAGCAGCAGAAAATGCGGAAACGCGAACCCGCGATCCGGCGCTGCAGCTGTCTATACACCCCAGAAGGCGCGCGCGTCGTCAGCGGCAACCCGCCGAGATCCGCCGCCAAAAGGTCCTTTTAATCCGTTTAAGTTTGTTTCTTTCTTTTAATTTCGAAGAAACACGCAAACAAAAGTCCTTTAGAAGCGAAATCCCGGAAATTCCCCAGCTGCTGCGGCTGCCGCTCCGCCGCGGCGCGCGCGGGACCGCCGCGCGCGCAAGGATCCGCCCAATAACCTTCGAAGATCCTCTTCAAATATATTTATTTATTTCATTTTATTCAATTTCAGCAGCAGGGGGCCCCTGCTGCTGCTCCCTTCCGCTGCTTTCCGCCGTTTCGCGGCCCCGCCCGCGCCGCGGGGCCCCCCCTCCCCCCCCACCCCAATGGAGGTGTACATACACCCCAGCAGGGCCCACAAGGCTGCAGCAATCAGCCTCGGACTCAGGCAGCAGCTTCCGGACGACTTGGGGCTTCTCGAGGACGCAGCAAAGGAGATTCAAAACGCAATAGTCCATTTGAGTGAGTCGCCGCGACTCCCGCGGCCCGGGGGGCCCCCGGGGGCCCCCGGGGGCCCCCGGGGGCCCCCAGGGGGGCCCCGGGGGCCCCCGCCAGGCCTGGGGGGATAAGGGGGCCCCCAGGCCCCAGGGGCCCCCAACCCCTAGGGGCTGGGGGCCCCCGAGGGGCCCCCAGCCCCCCGGGGGCCCCCTGCAGCAGCAGCAGCTGCAGCCTGGGGGCCCCCGAAGCAGCAGCAACGCACAAGGCTAAAGGGGGCCCCTTGGGGGCCCCAGCGCAGCAGCAGCAGCGGGAATTAGGGAGGCCCTGGGGGCCCCCAGGGCAGCAGCAACAGTGCTGCTGGGGGGCCCCCTTGGGGGCCCCCCTGGGGGGCCCCTGGGGGCCCCCATAGGGACCAGAACTGGCCGAAGGGGGCTCTAATGCACTTCCTAATAAACCCTAACAGACTTTGGGGGCCCCCCAGGGGCCCCCAGGGGCCACCAGGGGCCCCCAGGTTCCCCCAGGGGCCCCCAGGGGCCCCCAGGGGCCCCCAGGGGCCCCCAGGGGCCCCCAGGGGCCCCCAGGGGCCCCTGGATTTGGTTTATATTTGTGGAGTTTTGCTGCTTTGTTGTGGCCTGCGTTGCAGAGCGGTCGAATAAGGAGATTAAGGAGTTCGATCCCGTAAGATTCATGCTGCTGCTGCTGCTGCTGCTGCTGCTGCTGCTGCAGGTGCTGCTGCTGGTATTGCGGCTGCTGGTGTTGCTGCTGCCGCTGCTGCTGCGTCTTCTTTCCCGAAGCAGCAGCAGCACGCGCAGGTGCGCTGAGACACACGCAACCCTGCGTGCTTGCTGCTGCTGCTGCTGCTGCCGCTGCTGCTGCTGCTGCTGCTGCTGCTGCTGCTGCTGCAGGAGGGCAAGGACCCTGAACTTGTGGAAGCTATTGCTGAAAACATTTTGGCCCTCGCTAAGAAAGAAGAGCGGCTGCAGCAAATAAGAAACAAAATGAGGGCCCTGGGGGCCCCTGAAGAACTCTGTGGGCCCCCAGCAGCGCCTCCCGCAGCAGCAGCAGCAGCAGCAGCAGCAGCAGCAGTCCCAGCAGCAGCAGCCCCAGCAGCAGCAGCAGCAGCGGCCCCAGCAGCAGCGGACGAAGAGACCCCAGCCGCAGCAGCAGCAGCCCCAGCAGCAGCCCCAGCAGCAGCCCCAGCAGCAGCAGCAACAGCAGCAGCAGCAGCAGCAGCAGCAGCAGCAGCAGCAGCAAATGAGGAGCAGCAGATTTTGAGTAATGTTGTTACGGGGCTTTCAGGCCGCATGCAGGCAATGGACATAAAAGACGACCCCACAACTCCTTTTGAAGAGGGTATTGATTTGTAGCAGCAAAAACTAATTGGGGGCCCCACAGGGGCCCCCAGAAGACCCTTTGGGGGCCCCAGAGGGGCCCCCAGAAGACCCTTTGGGGGCCCCACAGGGGCCCCTTAAGGGGGGCCCCTATTGGGCCCCTATGGAGAGTCTCGGGGGGCCCCCATGAGGGCCTCTAGGGGCCCCTAGGGGGCCCCCCTAGGGGGCCCCTAGAGGGCCCCTTAGGGGCCCCTAGGGGGCCCCCAATCTGTTGTTCGTTACAAAAGGGGTTTTACAGGGGACTGCGGGCCCTTGGGGGGCCCCGGGGGGCCCCCAAGTGCCCACAGGCCCTTGGGGGCCCCCCGGGGCCCTCCTGGGAGGCCCCCCAGGGGCTCCCCAGGGGCCCCCCAGGGGCCCCCCAGGGACCCCCAGGGGCCCCCCAGGGGTCCCCCAGGGGCCCCCCAGGGGCCCCCCAGGGGCCCCCCAGGGGTCCCCCAGGGGCCCCCTGAACTGCGTGGATTTGCTGCTAAATGATTAAATTCGAAGTGGAGATACAGATTGGCATAAATAAAATAAACAAAAATGAAAAAGACTCTTTAAGAATTATAAAATAAACAAAAATGAAAAAGACCCTCTAAGAAGTCCCTCAGAGGGCCC
>NW_013654808.1:0-2500 GCF_000499385.1 Eimeria necatrix | reverse complement strand
GGCCCCAGGGGGACCCTAGGGGGCCCCAGGGGGCCCTTAGGGCTCCCCAGGGGGCCCTAGGGGGCCCCAGGGGGGCCCCTAGGGGGCCCCTAGGGGGCCCCTAGGGGGCCCCAGGGGGCCCCTAGGGGGCCCCTAATCTTGCATTTCCTAGTACTGTGGGGGTTGTCGAGGCAAGCCAGGGGCTTTGAGAAGTTCCTAGGCCTTTCTCTCGGTCTGGGCACAACGCACAGGCCAGAAACCCTAAACCCTAAACCCTAAACCCTAAACCCTCTCCCGCACCCCCCAAACCCTAAACCCTAAACCCTGCAACATGTGGGGCCCCTACCTCCTTGCGAGCTCCTCACAACAGGAAATGGGGGAAGGGGCCCCGGGGGCCTCGGGGGCCCCGGGGGGCCCCCGGGGGCCCCCGGGGGCCCCACACTGTGGCTTAAGAGAATAGGGTTTAGTGGATCTTTTGTGTGGAGCTGCTTGTCTCCCTGGTGCTGGTATAAGGGCTGGGGGCCCCCTGCTGCTGCTGCTGCTGCTGCTGCTGCTGCTGCTGCTGCTGCCTGGGGCGGCGAGGCCCCCTGAGGGTTGAGGGGCTCCCCTCCTGCTGCTGCTGCAGCTTCTGCTGCTGCCGCTCCTGCTGCTGCAGCAGCTGGGGGGCCCCCCGGGGCCCCCAAGTAGGCCTGGCCTACTGTGGTGGGTTGGGGGCCCCTCGAGGGGCCCCCCACTTCTTCTCTAGAGCCATGCGAAGACAAACTGTCGGATTCTGTCTCTACCGAACGCAGCACCTGCAGCAGCAGCAGCAGCAGCAGCAGCAGCAGCAGCATTAGGTGCAGCGCCGTCCCCAGCTGCAGCAGCTGCACCATTAGAGCATCACCAGCAGCGAAACAATTAGCAGCAGCAGCAGCAGCAGCAGCAGCAGCAGCAGCAACACGCCGCGCAGCAGCAGCAGCCTCCCCAGTAGCAGCCGCAGCCGCCCCTTGCCCATCACCCGCCCCAGCAGCAGCAGCTGCTGCAGTTGCTGCAGCTGCTGCAGCAGCCCCAGCAGCAGCAGCTGCTGCAGCAGCCCCAGCAGCAGCAGCCGCAGCAGCCGCAGCAGCCCCAGCAGCAGCCGCAGCAGCCCCCGCAGCAGCCGCAGCCCGAACCCCAGCAGCAGCAGCAGCAGCAGCAGCAGCAGCAGCAGCAGCAGCAGCAGCAGCAGGACTGACATGTTTTTGAATGGTGTGTCTGGCAATTCCGAAGAAGAATCTCCAGAATTTGTCTTCATTTAATTTTTTAGGAACAAGAGAATACCGAACAGCAGCAAGTGCTGCACTCTCCTGCAGCAAGGCCCTGGCCCTGCACAAACAAGCTTTTGCTGCTGCGCTTTGGCCTTTTGCTGCAGCAGCAGCTGCAGTGCTAGCAGCAGCAGCAGCAGCAGCAGCAGCAGCAGCAGCGGTGGCAGCAGCAGCGGCGGCAGTGGGAACCACAGAAACGGCAGCAGCAGCAGTCGAAACAGCAGCAGCAGCTGCTGCTGCAGCAACAGCGGCAGCAGCAGCTGCTGCTGCTCAAACGACAACCGCAGCAGCAGCCAGAGCAGCAGCAGCAGCTGCTGCTGCTGCTCAAACGACAACCGCAGCAGCAGCCAAAGCAGCAGCAGCAGCAGCAGAAATAGAACCAGAAGCGGCAGCATTAGCAGCAGCAGCAGCAGCAGAAACAGCAGCAGCACCAACAGACACCAAACCAGCAGCAGCAGCAAGAGCACCAGCAGCCACAGAAGCAGCAACAGCAGCAGCAGCAGCAACAGCAGCAGCAGCAGCAGCAGCAGCAGCACCATTCTATGAAGATGGAGTCCTCTTCAGAAGAAAACTCTTCTGCTGGCAGCAGCAAATTGGGATTGCATGCAGAGAGGAAGGTAAGGGGGTCAGCAACAAAGTAAAGAATCTCTGCAGCAGCAAATAGAAAAGAAATAAATAAATAATTAAATTAAATTAAATTAAATTAAATTAAATTAAATTAATTAATTATTTATTTATTTTAATTAATTTATTATTACTTTTAAAGCAACAAACGCAAGTTTTGGAAGTTAACGCAGAGACCCAGTCGCAGGGGTCGTTTGGAACTCCACACGAGCCCTAAACCCTAAACCCTAAACCCTAAACCCTAAACCCCAAACCCTAAACCCTAGACTCTAAACCCTAAACCCTAAGGCGCCACCTAAAGACAGCTTCCTTCTTCAGCTCTTCTCAGCTCCACTGGATCATTCCCACCTACACCCCAGCCCTAAACCCTAAACCCTAAACCCTAAACCCTAAACCCTAAACCCTAAACCCTAGACTCTAAACCGATTTGGGATTCCGCGGTGGGTTTCTGTCGAAGGAAGAAGTCGAGAAGCGTCGAGGTGACCTAGTAAGGGTGGATGTGGGGTCGGGATAACCCTAAACCCTAAACGCTAAACCCTAAACCCTAAACCCTAAACCCTAAACCCTAGACTCTAAACCCTAAACCCTAAGGCGCCACCCAAAGACAGCTTCCT
>NW_013654807.1:21101-29724 GCF_000499385.1 Eimeria necatrix | reverse complement strand
GGGGGGTGGGTAGGTAGATACCAGTTCGTCGACGAGGCCCTCAGAGACATCAGGTCAGCTAGCTAGCTAGCTAGCTAGCTAGCTGGGTGGCTAGTTAGCTAGCTGGGGGGGTGGGAGGGTGGGTAGGTAGATGCCAGTTCGTCGACGAGGCCCTCAGAGACATCAGGTCAGCTAGCTAGCTAGCCAGCTAGCTAGCTAGCTAGAATAAACAAACAAATAAATTAAAATAAAATAAATAAATAAATAAATAAATAAATAAATAAATAAATAAATAAAGAATAAAAGTTTGAATTATTTTGTGTTTAGAATAAGCGGCTTTTTGCGGAGCGTTTTGGACGAAGTGACTCCTTGCCTTTTGGAAGTTCCTGTGGATGTGGAAAGGTAATTAAATAATTAATTTAATTAATTTAATTTAATTAATTTATTTTAATTAATTTAATTTAATTTAATTAATTAATTTAATTTAATTTATTTAATTAATTTAATTTAATTAATTCATTTGAGTTAATTAATTTGATTTATTTTGATCTAATTTGGTCGGGTTGGTTTTATTTGGTGGCAGTTTTGCTGCTTTGGACTCTTTTTAGTTTTTTGTTTTTTATTTTTATTTCTTTTTATTTTTCTTTTTATTTCTTTTTATTTCTTTTTATTTCTTTTTGTTTTTATTTTTATTTCCTTTTATTTCTTTTAATTTCTTTTAATTTCTTTTTATTTCTCTTATTTCTGTTTATTTCTGTTTATTTCTGTTTATTTCTTTTTATTTCTTTTTATTTCTTTGTACTTCTTCCTTTTATTTCTTTTTATCTCCTTTTATTTCTTTTTCTTTTTGTGTTATTTCTTTTTCATTGTTTTTTATTATTTCTTTTTTATTCTTTTTAACTTCCTTTTTTATTTCTTTATTATTTCCTCTTTTTTTATTTCTTTCTCATTCCTTTTTTATTACTTCTTTTTTACTTCTTCTTTATTTCTTTTTTCTTTCTTTTTTATCTCCTTTCTTTTTTTTCTTTCTTTTTCTTTTTTTAATTTTCTTTTAATCCATTTTACTCCATTTTAATCCATTTTTGATCTCATTTTAAATCCCTTTCAAACCCTCCCCTCTCCCAAACCCTCCAAACCCTTTTAAAACCCTTTTAAAACCCTCTTAAAACCCTTTTAAAACACTTTTAAAACCTTTTCAAAACCCTTTTAAAACCCTTTTAAAACCCTTTTAAAACCTTTTCAAAACCCTTTTAAAACCCTTTCAAAACCCTTCAAAAGCACTTTTGAAACCCTTTTAAAACCCTTTTAAAACCCTCTTCAAACCCTTTCAAAACCTTTTTAAAGCCCTTTTAAAACCCTTTTAAAACCCTCTTAAACCCCTTTTAAAACCCTCTTAAAACCCTTCTAAAACCCTTCTAAAACCCTCTTAAAACCCTTTTAAAATCTTTTTAAAACCCTCTTAAAACCCTTCTAAACATTTTCAAACCTCTCTAAACCCTTCTAAACTCTTCTAAACCCTCAAACCCTCAAAACCCCCCAAACCCTCGAAACCCTCTAAACCCCCAAACCCTCGAAACCCTCGAAACCCCCAAACCCTCGAAACCCTCGAAACCCTCTAAACCCTCAAACCCTCGAAACCCTCTAAACCCCCAAACCCTCGAAACCCTCGAAACCCTCAAACCCTCGAACCCCTCTAACCCCCCCAAACCCTCGAAACTCCCTGAACCCTCAAACCCTCGAAACTCCGTAAACCCCCAAACCCTCGCACTGGGCGCAAGTGCGCAAACCCTAAATCGTGGTTTGGCAGGTACAAGGAGAAGATCGTGGAGCGCTTTGGAAACGCGTTCATAAAGGACAAGTTGGAGCGCGTTGCTGCTGACGGCAGCAGCAAACTCTTCAGCACCACTCGCGAGTCTTTGCTGCTGCTGCTGCAGCAGCAAAAAGGCCTCCACAAACTGGCCTTCGCTCTCGCGGCTTTTCTGAGTTTTCTCGCCAACTACAAAATTCAAAAAGACACTTTCTTTCCCCACGACCCCAAGGTCCTTTTCGCCAAAAAAAATGGATTTAAACTGTTTAAGGGTTTTAAAAAGGTTTAAAGGGTTTAAAAAGGGTTTAAAGGGTTTAAAAAGGGTTTGAAAGGGTTTAAAAAGGGTTTAAAGGGGTTGGAAAGGGTTTAAAGGGGTTTAAAAGGGTTTGAAAGGGTTTAAAAAGGGTTTAAAGGGTTTAAAAAGGGGTTAAAGGGGTTTAAAGGGGTTTGAAAGGGTTTAAAAGGGTTTGAAAGGGTTTAAAAGGGTTTGAAAGGAGTTAAAATGACTTTAAGCGCATTTGAAACGAACTGTAGATGATTTTAAATGGTTTAAATCGATTTAAATGCGTTTAAAATGAACTATAAATGATTTACAATGATTTAAAATGATTTCAAATGATTTAAAATGATTTAAAATGATTTAAAATGATTTCAAATGATTTCAAATGATTTAAAATAATCTAAAATGATCTAAAATGATTTAAATTGGTTAAAAATGCATTCAAAATGAACTTCAAGTGATTAAAAATGATCTAAAATTGTCAGAATTGATTCAGAATATTCTGAAAGGATCTTAAATGACCGTAAATGCAATGAAATGATCTAAAATGGATCCAAATGAACTCTAAATGATCTAAAATGATTTAAAATGAATTTAAAGTTATCTAAAATGGATTAAAATGATCCAAAATGATCTTAAATGCATTTAAAATGTCTAAAGTGAATCAAAATGAATTTAAAATGACCTATAATGAATAAAAAATGTTCTAAAATGAATTAAAATGAATTCAAAATGATTTAAAAGAACTTAAATGAATTTGAATGAATTTGAATGAATTTAAAATGATATAAAATGAATTAAAATGAATTAAAATGAATTAAAATGAATTAAAATGAATTAAAATGAATTAAAATGAATTAAAATGATTCAAAATGGACTCAACTTTTCGCTTTGTGAGCAGTTCAATTTGCCTCCTCCAAATGAATTTAAAGCATCAAATTCAACTGCATTAATTAATTAATTAATCAATCAATTAAATCAATTAATTTAATTAATTAATTGAATTAAATTAATCAAATTAATTAAATTAAATTAATTAAATTAATTAAATTAATTAATTTAATTATTTTTGATTTCTTTTCAGGCCAAAGAGCTGACGGCCTTCGCGCTCGAGGCGGTCGCGCGGCCCTTCAGTGTCTCTCCAGTGGCGCATTTTCTCGAGTGAGAAAAGCCGATTTTAGGGCTTTTTTGAAGTTTTTTTTGAAGTTTTTTTGAAGTTTTTTTGCTTTTTTTGGCTTTTTTGGAGCTTTTAAAAGACATTTTAGAAGCCTTTTGAAGGCCTTTTGAAGGCCTTTTGAAGGGAGTTTAAAGGGAGTTTAAAGGGAGTTTAAAGGGAGTTTAAAGAGAGTTTAAAGGGAATTTAAAGGGAGGTTAAAGGGAGTTTAAAGGGAGTTTAAAGCGGCTTTTGTTGGAGTTTTGTTGGCAGTTTCGGGAGGCTTTTGCGCAACTTTTGCTGCGCTTTTGACGCAGTTTGCGGGGACCTTTTGCGGAGTTTTTGTGGCATTTTGGCGATTTTTTAAATGCATTTTTGTGGTACTTTATTGGCATTTTTGTGGCACTTTATTGGCATTTTTGTGGCACTTTATTGGCATTTTTGTGGCACTTTTGTGGCATTTTTGCGGCACTTTTGTGGCATTTTAGTGGCATTTTAGTGGCATTTTTGCGGCACTTTTGTGGCATTTTATTGGCAATTTATTGGCGTTTTATTGGCAATTTATTGGCGTTTTATTGGCATTTTATTGGCAATTTATTGGCATTTTGTTGCACCTTTTCTGGACTCTTGGGGGGCTTTTTGTGGCATTTTGAAGTCGATTTTGGAAAACAAATAAATAAATAAGTAAATAAATAAATAAATAAATAAATATATAAGTAAACAAATAAAATAACAAATAAATAAAAAAATAAATGCTTAAATAAAGCCGAAAAAACGGTGCGTCGCTCCTCTTTGCTGCTGCTGCTGCTGCTGCTGCTGCTGCCGCTGCTGCTGCTGCTGCTGCTGCTGCTGCTGCTGCTGCTGCTGCGGCTGCTGCTGCTGCTGCAGCACGGTGTACGGGTTTCCCGCAGCAGCAGCAGCTCCACTCAGCAGAACAGTTTGCTTCGCCTTGGCAGCAATTACTACAAAGGGTTTGGAATACACTTTGGAGAAGGGGGGCCCCCTGGAGGCCCTCTTGGGGCCCTGCTTCGGGGGGGGGGCCCCCTGGGGGGCCCTCGTGGCTTTTTCGCAGCAAGTGCAGCAAGCAGCAGACTCCGAAGACAACAATAACAACAATTAATTAATTAATTAATTAATTAATTAATTAATTAATTAATTAATTAATTAATTAATTAATTTGTTTGTTTGTTGGTTGGTTTTTTATTTGTTCATTTTTTTGCTTTTTTGCTGCTGCAACGTTTCACTTGTTGACAGCAGCAGCAGCAGCAGCAGCAGCAGCGCCGGCAGCCGCAGCGGCAGCAGCAGCAGCAGCAGGTGCCGCGAGGCCGACAGCAGCAGCAACATTGGCAGCAGCAGCAGCAGCAGCAGCAGCAGCAGCAGCAGGACGCTGTTGGTGGTTTCTTGTTGGCAAACCCGAAGACAACAGAGTTGCTTACATGAACAGCAGCAAAACGAGACCGAAGAGTGCTGCTGCAGCAGCAGCAGCAGCAGCAGCAAGAGCAGCAGCAGCAGCTCCGAATTAATAAGGAACGCTGCAGCAGCAGCAGCAGCAGCAGCAGCAGCTCTGGACTAAGGACAAAAGCTCGCCAGCAGCAAACGAATTGCTGCAGCGAATTGGCAGCTGCTTATAGGCACAGCAGCAAATATTCAAAACGCATGCAAATAAAATAAAATAAAATAAAATAAAATAAAATAAAACAAAATAAAATAAAATAAAATAAAATAAAATAAAATAAAATAAAATAATGCAAACTTGGAAATAAACATATTTGCATAAATATATTATTATTAATAAACCTGAAATGCCTCAAGTGCTTTAAAATAGCTAGCTAACAACTGGCTAGAATGGCGGCTTGGGGCTGCATGCAGCAACTTGGTTTGTTGACTTCGCCTGAATCTGTTTGCCACTTAAAGCGAAACTTTCGCAGCTTTTTCCAGTTCGAACTCTCTGCAGCTGCTGCTGCATGCAATTAAGGTTAAAAAGGAGAGAAAAAGGAGTAAAAAGTGGAAAATTCGAACCTGAAAAGTGCCAAAAAGGCTCTTCGGGCCTGCAAACTCGCGAAACTGGAAAGCAAATGAATGAATCCGTTCTTACACTCTCTTATTCGCCATTCGTGTTGAAAATTGAAATCAAAACTTGCGGCGATGCCGCTGCTGATTTGTCTGCAAAGAATCTGCACGAAAAGGCGAAAAGGCAAAGATGAGAACTTGAATTATTTCGCTTTGGTTCGGCGGCGGCCGGCAGTCCGCTCGCGCGGGAAAGCGAGGAAGAAAAGGGCCATTTAGGTAAAACAAAACAACTTAATTGCGAAAACAGAATTTATTTTCCGAAATAATTCTTTTAATTCTGCAGGAAACCGAAAGTACAGGTTTCGCCGCTGCGGCGGCGGCGCCGGGTGTATCGACACTCGACAGTTGCTGCAGGCGGCCGTTCACGTTTCTTCTGCTGCTAAAAAACCCAAAGATCTGACCCTTGAAACGCAGAGAGTGCATTATTAGTATTATTTTGAGTCTTTTTCAGGAAAAATTGGGAGAAAAAGACGCAAAAGTCCACTGGTCGAGGCGGGTGGCTTCCGCGACAGCGAGAACTGCAGCGGCCCGCAAGAGCACCTGGGGCCGATCTGCAGCAGTTCACCGGGTAATTGTTGCTCTTTTTGCATGCAACAGAATAAATACAAGTACCTTTTCTTTGGATTTCCCAGAGAGTTTGAAATGTGCAGGTTTAGCAGCCGCTTTCCCTAGCTTTCTGCGGGGAGCCTTCCGGCTGCATCGCGGCGACCGTCTCATGTCGGTTTCTGTAAGCTCCATTACTTCCTTCGTCCTTTGCTTTTAACTTCTTTACTTATTTTTCCAAGTTTTTCTTCTTTGTTTCACCAGCTGTTGCTGAAGAACTGCAGCAACAAGCGCCGCCTAGCGCCTCCTGCTGGTCCCGCAGCCGCTGCTGCTGCTGCTGCTGCTGCTGCTGCTGCTGCTGCTGCTGCAGCGCAGACAATGAAGTGATCTGCCTCTGCGGCACCAAGGGGCAATAATGCACTTAGGGGCGATCTCGAGGCCTTCTCTGACTCCACAGCAGCAGCAGCAGCAGCAGCAGCAGCAGCAGCAGCAGCAGCAGCAGCAGCAGCAGCAGCAGCAGCAGCAAATCCTTTGATTTCAGCAGTTAAGCCTCTGCCCGTGCAGCACAACCCGCAGCAAAATGGACTTGTGCTCTTTCTGCTGCACCGACGAGGCTGACTTGGGGGTGGCCCCTTACGACCGCATAGCTGCGCACATAGGCTTATCAGGTGGGTTTAGGGTTTAGGGTTTAGGGTTTAGGGTTTAGGGTTTAGGGTTTAGGGTTTGCGGAGGTTGACAGCTATTACAGCGGCTAAGGCAGACAGCGCTTTGTTCTGCTGCAGCTTTGGCGCGACCTGTTGACGGGCCTGGCTTCTAACCCTTTAGTGTTCCTTTTGGTGTTTAGGGTTTAGGGTTTAGGGTTTAGGGTTTAGGGTTTAGGGTTTAGGGTTTAGGGTTTAGGCCTTAGCAGCGTGGCAGGAAGACGAAGGGACTATTTTGTGTGCTGCTATTCTTTTTTTTTGAATTTGAATTCTTAATTTTGGTGCTTTTTGGAAAGTCCATTTTTCGATTCTTTTTGTTTTTTTAATCTTTTGTTTTCTTTTAAAAACTCTTTAAAATTGCTTTTTTCCTTTTGCTGCTGCTGCTGCTGCAACTGCTGCTGCTGCTGCTGCTGCTGCTGCTGCTGCTGCTGCTGCAGATGACGACTTACTGGATTTCGAAAGCGACAGCGCAGATGCGCCCAGCTTGGCAAGAGGTGCAAACCTAAACCCTAAACCCTAAACCCTAAACCCTAAACCCTAAACCCTAGATTTTGCTCCATTCGTCGAGTTGATTTGTTTTATTTATCCCATTTTGGCATTTATTTAACAATAATTTGGCATTTATTTAATATTTATTCTTTTCAAATAAAATAAAATATATTTTGTTTTAATGAATCTGAATTTCCACTTTCGTGTTTCTGTCGAGTTGGGGTGTACGTACACCCGGAGCTCGCGCGCGCGACAACCTCCTGAAGTGTATTGGACTCCTTTTGCGTTTTAAAAGTGGAATTTGAAAATAAATAAACTTTAATTAATTAAAATTTTAAAAACTAATAAAAAGTTGCATGCAAAGAAGAGAGGAAAGGAAAAGAAAAGTGCTGCTGCAACTTGAACTGCGTTTTTCTTGCAAGTCCGTTTGCTGCAGCAGCAGCAGCAGCAGCACCCTTGCTGCTTCTGCTTCAATGCACTCTGCTTTTTGCTGCAGCAGCAGCAGCAAACTGCTGCTTCTGCTTCATGTCTTTTGCTGTTTGCTGCAGCAGCAGCAGCAAATCGCTGCTTCTGCTTCAATGCAATTTGCTTTTTGCTGCAGCAGCAGCAGCAAATTGTTGCTTCTGCTTCATGTCTTTTGCTGTTTGCTGCAGCAGCAGCAGCAAATTGCTGCTTCTGCTTCATGTCTTTTGCTGTTTGCTGCAGCAGCAGCAGCAAATTACTGCTTCTGCTTCATGTCTTTTGCTGCTTTTTGCTGCAGCAGCAGCAGCAGCAGCAAATTGTTGCTTCTGTTTTATGTCTTTTGCTGTTTGCTGCAGCAGCAAAAAGAAATAAATCTCAAAATAGAAAACTCAGAAACCGCGTGAGCTCTGAGGTGTACAGACTGGAGGAGTCGCTGCGGCGCTCTCGCGAGCAGCAGGAGCTGCTGCGGCACCACAAGCAGCAGCAGCAGCAGCAGCAGCAGCAGCAGCAGCAGCAGCAGCAGGGAGTCCCCCGCAGGCACAGCAGCTCGCTGTCGCGCAGCTTCGGCAGCAACAGCAGCAACAGCAGCAAAAGGAACTCCACCGAATCCGCACCTGCAGCAGCAGCAGCACCGGCCGAAGCAGCAGCAGCAGCAGCAGCAGCAGCAAAACATGCCAAGAGGGCCCCCAGCAGCAGCAGCATCGCGTCCAGCAGCAGGCTGACGCAGCAGCGCAGCAGCAGCCCGCCCGGCCCTGCTGCTGCTGCTGCAACAGCAGCAGAGTCTCTCCCGCAGCGTTTGCCTTCAGCTAGACACAAGCAGCAGCAGCAGCAGCAGCAGCAGCAGCAAAGTGCTGCAGCGCAGCAGCAAGAAAATGGAGAAGCAAAAAGCCAAGAGATGCGAAGACCCTCAGGGATCAGGAGACTCAGCGACATGTCTGAAGCAGAAAAGGTGAAGCAGCTAGCTAGCTAGCTAGCTAGCCATTTAACTAGCTAGCTAGCTAGCTAGCTAGCTAGCTAGCTAGTTAAAGAGGTAGCTAGATGTCTACGTGGCTAGCTAGCCAGTTGGCCGCAGCTAGCTAGCTTGTAGGCAGCTAGCTTTGATGGTCTCTGGGCGGTCAGGTGGCTGGGTGGGCAGCTAG
>NW_013654807.1:0-20000 GCF_000499385.1 Eimeria necatrix | reverse complement strand
CTTATTGTTTGATTAGGAATGAAAATAATTCAACAAATTAATTTTAAAATTCATTTATTCATTCGGGCTGACTAATTGGGTCAGTTGGATGCACCGGCCGTAAACCCTAAACCCTAAACCCTAATTTAGGGTTTAGGGTTTAGGGCTTCTGGGTCAGCTGGGCCCCAGCGTCATATTTTTCATCCGCTTTTCAGTTAAATTAAATGCCAAATTCATTTTAATTTATTTAATGACAAATTAATTTAAAAATGCATCAAACGAGAAAAAGAAAAGTTGAAAAATTCAAAAAACCACTTATTTGTCTTGTTTCTTTCTTCTTTTTTTTCGTTTTCTTTGATTTTTTTGCTGAAACTTCATTTATTTTTGCATAAAATTGAACTAAATTGAAATAAATTGAAATAAATTGAATTAATTTGAATTAATTTGAATTAATTTGTCCTTTTTTTCCTAAAAAGACAAAATGGTTTTGATTTGTTTTGCTTTCAGAACATCGCAGTCACTTCTGCAGAAAGTCCTTTTCCGGAATTCCCCGTGGCGGACATTCGGGGGATTTCGAAAGCAGAAGATTTTTTCAAAAAAGAAATAAATGAAAAAAAAGAAATAAATGAAAAAAAAGAAAAAAAAGAAAAAAAAGAAAAAACTTTCTTTCAAAACTTCGACAAAGGACTGGGTCCGTCTTCTCCTTTCACTTCAACTTTTCTTTTCATCTTTTTGTCTTTTTGCAAACTTTTAAAAAATAAAAAATCCAAAATTCAACTGCATTTAAAAATAAAAAATCCAAAATTCAACTGCATGCGTTTTGGGGCTTTTTGAATTCTCCAAATTCAAAATTTATTCCGTTTCCAATTTCTTCCGATTTCTGCTGTTTGGGTTTAAATACTTCTACAGATAAACTAAATAAATAAATAAATAAATGATTAATTAATTAATAATTAATTAATTAACTAACTAATTAATTAATTAATTAATTAATTAATTAATTTATTCATTTATTTAATTGATGAATAAAATGCTGCGAAAGCAGCTTTGGTTTTTGCAGCAGGAGCAAAAAGTTAAACACTTGACTTCAGAAGATAAATTCGATAATTATCTAATTAACTAATTAATTAATTAATTAATTAATTAATTAATTAATTAATTAATTAATTAATTAAATTGATTAATTAATTAATCAATTAAATTAATTAGTTAATTAATTAATTAAATTAATTAATTAACTAGTTGATTAGTTTATTTATTTGATGAAGTTTTGCGATTTTGCTGCTGCAGCAGCAGCAGAAGCTGCTGCTGCTGCTGCGCTTGCGTCAAAATCTCCTGAAAGTGCAGCTTTGGACTTCAAAAGCAAAATGAAATTAGAATTTAATTTGGAAATATTTTAAATTTAATTTAAAAGTATTTTAAATTTAATTTAAAAGTATTTCAAATTTAATTTAAAAGTATTTTAAATTTAATTTAAAAGTATTTTAAATTTAATTTAAAAGTATTTTAAATTTAATTTAAATATTTTTAAATCTAAAAATTAAAAAAGACTCAAATGGCATTTCGAAGTTGCTGCTGCTTTTGTGCGCCAGGCTGTCTGTGGACCTCGGGAAGAAGTGAAGAGAATTAAATTAAATTAAATTAAATTAAATTAATTAAATTAAATTAATTAATTTAATTTAATTTAATTAATCTAATTAATTTAATTTAATTTAATTTAATTCTCAAATTAATTCAGTTCAAAAGAAAATCCAACAAGTCCAAATGGCCGCTTCAGGTGTATGAACACGAAAGCCGATTTAGCTAGCGTCTATACACTCCAAGCAGCAACAGCTGCTGCTGCTGCTGCGGCTGCTGCTGCTGCTGCTGCAGCAGCAGTTGCTGCTGCTGCTGCCGCTGCTGCTGCGGCTGCTGCTGTTGCATCAGCAGCAAAAGCTGCAACAGCAGCAGCGACTGTTCTGCAGCTGTGCAAGGGTTGCAGCAGCCGCAGCAGCAGCTGCAACAGCAAGGGCTGCTGCTGCTGCAGCAAATGCAGCAGCAGCTGCAACAGCGAGGGCTGCTGCTGCTGCAGCAAATGCAGCAGCAGCAGCTTTTTTGTAAGAAGGGACACAGCCTCTCCCTCTTTGGATGTCAAGTATTTAATTAACAAAAGGAGACACTTTATTTGCACTCAAATTGCCCTTAGCAGCAGCAGCCACAAAGAACTAGCAGCAGCAGCAGCAGCAGCAGCAGCAGCCACAGAGAACTAGCAGCAGCAACAGCAGCAGCACCCACAAACAACTAGCAGCAGCAACAGCAGCAGCACCCACAAAGAACTAGCAGCAGCAACAGCAGCAGCACCCACAAAGAACTAGCAGCAGCAGCAGCAGCAGCAGCCACAGAGAACTAGCAGCAGCAACAGCAGCAGCAGCCACAAAGAAGTAGCAGCAGCAGCAGCAGCCACAGAGAACTAGCAGCAGCAACAGCAGCAGCAGCCACAAAGAAGTAGCAGCAGCAGCAGCAGCAGCAGCCACAGAGAACTAGCAGCAGCAGCAGCAGCAGCAGCAGTTGCAAAAGCCCGACTTGCTTCTTCTTGCAGGAAATAAAAAAAAGAATTAAAAAAATAAATTAAAAATAAATTTAAAATAAATTTAAAATAAATTAAAAATAAATTAAAAATAAATTTAAAATAAATTAAAAGTGTTTGAAGAAATCCAGAAAAAGAAGAAAGAAAAAAACAAAGGGCTTCATCAAACAGCAGTAACTTAAATAAATAAAATAAATAAATAATTAAATAAATTAAATAAATTAAATGAGTAATTAAATTAAATTAAGTAAAATAAATAATTAAACTAAATTAACTAAATTAAATTAAATAAGTAATTAAATTAATTAAATTGAATTAGTTAAATCAAATGAATTAAATCGAATTAATTAAACCAAATTAATAAAATAAAATAAAATAAATAATGAAATAAAATAAATAAATAAATAAATAAATAAATAAATAAATAAATAAATAATTAATTGCAACTGCAACTTAGAGCTGCAGCTCTTTTGTTCATTTGAATCAAAATGAGGCAAAACAAAGAAGAAAGAAATGCTCAATTTGCTGCTGCTGCTGCTGCTGCTGCTGCTGCTGCAGCAGCAGCAGCAGCAAATGCAGATAAAATCGCTCCACGAGTTGTTGCTGCAGCAATTGGTGCTGCTGCTGCTGCAGCGTGCGCTATTGCTGCTGCAGCACCTGCTGCGCTTGCTGCTGCTGCTGCTGCTGCTGCGGCAGCAGCAACAGCAGCAACCGCAGATAAAGTTGCTCCAAGAGTTGCTGCTGCAACAACTGCTGCTGCTGTTGCTGCTGCTGCTGCAGGGAATGCTGCTGCTGCTGCGGCAACTGCTCTTGCTGCTGCTCAAGCGCCGGCGCTGCTGCAGAAACTGCTGCTGCTGCTGCTGCTCCTGCTGCCGCTGCGACTCCTGCTGCTGCTGCAGCAACTGCAGCAGCAAAGTCTTGCAAAGTCTTTTGCTGCTTTTTGGTCTAAACTTCTAAATATTTATTATTTATTTAAATTGCTTCAACCCTAAACCCTAAACCCTAAACCCTAAACCCTCGAAACACAACTACCCCCCCCCGCTCCAGCTCGCGCTCCGGGGCTCCACAGCCCCAAACCCTAAACCCTAAACCCTAAACCCTAAACCCTAAACCCTAAGAAGCCGCGAGCCGGGAGCTTCGGGAGACACATTTGCGATGCAGCTATTTAGGAATTTGTTTAGCAGAGAAAAAGCCTCACCGAATAAATAAATAAATAAATAAATAAATAAATAATTAAATTACTTATTTATTTATTTACATTTAAATTAATAAGCAACAATCTAAATACCAATCCACTTCCTTCTGCGCAAGCACATTCATATACGCAGCAGCCGCTCTTGCTGCTGCTGCTGTTGCTGCTGCTGCTGCTGCTGCTGCTCCTGCAACAGCAGTAGAGCCCCTTTCCGTCACTCTGTTGCTGCTGCAGCCGTTTTGCTCGCTGCTGCGGATGTAGCTGCTGCTGCTGCTGCTGCTGCAGCAGTAGCTGCTGCTGCTGCTATTGCTGCAGTAGCTGCTGCTGCTGCTGCTGCTGTAGCCGCTGCTGCTGCTGCTGCTGCTGCTGCAGTAGCTGCTGCTGCTGCTGCAGTAGCTGCTGCTGTTGCTGCAGTAGCTGCTGCTGCTGCTGCTGCTGCGGTAGCTGCTGCAGCAACTGCTGCTGCTGCTGCTGCTGCTGCAGCAGCTAAATAACGCTTTTTGAAAAGGCCACCTTGAGTGACCTGCCCATGAAATCGTAATTGTGGAGATGCATGACGGCGCTAATGGCCTGAAGACAAAAAGTTGAAAAGTTTGAAATAAAAATTTGAAAAAAAACAAATAAATATAATTTAAAATTATAAAATTAAAAATAAAAGAAAGAATAAATTAAAATGGAATTCAAATTGCAAAACGGCGAAAGAAATTGCAAATCCAGAACAGAAGCCACCGGGTGTACGTACAGGTGCTGCAAACGCAGCATTTTGCAACTTTTAGTGCAAAATATAAACAGAAATATAAAATAAAATTATAAAATATAAAAACAAAACAAAAAATAAATATAAATATAAACATAAAATGGCAAAGTGGAGGACCGGAGTTTTGAAAGCGAACAGGGGAGTGGGGTGTACGTACACCCCGCGTTTGAACGCGAGTTCAAGAAAAGCGGAAAAGGAGAAAAAAAGAAAAAAAAGAAATAAAAAGAAATAAAATAAAATAAAAATGAAATAAAACTCCATTTGATTTATTTTCGGAAGAAAGAAAGCACTGTTTGTTTACCTTTTCTTCGCTTTCCAACTCCATGATGCAGAGTTTGGTTTTGCTGTTTTCGTTTTTCGGCTTTTTGAAGTTTATTTTGTTCACTTTTCCCTGATTTTTAAACAACTCTATTATGTCTTCTGTTGTTGCTGCTTCGTTTATGTTGGCCACAAACACTGTCCGCGTCGGCTTGCATGCGCTCTTCACGTACTTCTCTATGTCTTCCGCCTGCAGCAGCAGCAGCAGCAGCAGCAGCAGCAGCAGCAGCAGCAGCAGCAGCAGCAGCAGCGAAGGCAGCAGGCATTTAGGCGTCCTCTTCGATGCAAGCTTCCCCACTAGCTAGCTAGCTGGCTAGCTAGTTAGCTGGCTAGCTAGCTAGCTAGCTTGCTAGCTGCACTGTACATGTGGACAGCTAGCTGCGGCAGCAGCAGCAGCCAGCAGCAGCAACCCGCTGCAGCAGCTAGCAGCAGCAGCTCACTGCAGCAGCTAGCAGCAGCAGCAGCAGCAGCAGCAGCTAGCAGCAGCAGCTCACCCCGTATCTTTGGTCCTTCATGGTGAAGGCCACAGTGCGTTTTTCGTCTTCTGCTGCTGCTGAGTCTGCTGCTGCTGCTGCTGCTGCTGCTGCTGCTGCTGCTGCTGACGGCAGCCGCACTTCCTTGTTGCGGCTGAGGGTCATCTGCAGCTCCTGGCCTTCGCAAACTGCCCCCTAAAAATAAAATAAAATAAATTAATTTAATTTAATTTAATTAATTTAATTAATTTGATTTAATTAATTAAATTGAAACATTTCTTTTATTAATTAATAAAAGAAATAATTAGTTATTTAGTTTAATGGAATTGCCATCAAGAACTCGGGCCACAAAAGCCCCAACACGCAGCAGCAACAAAACCCTAAACCCTAAACCCTAAACCCCAAACCCTAAACCCTAAACCCTAAACCCTAAACCCTAAACCCTCACGAGCATGAGTCTCTGGGCAATGGTTGCGTAGAAAGGAAGGGCGTATTGGATCAAAGCCGTGTCGGGTCTTTCTTTCAGAATTTTAATTCGCAAAACACTTCCGTACAAGCTGAACAGGTTAAACAGCTGCAGCAGCAGCAGCAGCAGCAGCAGCAGCAGCAGCAGCAGCAGCAGCAGAGGAAGCAAACGCAAACGCAGTTCAGTTTAAACGGCTGCAGCAGGCGAGCAGCAGCAAAGCGACAGAACGCGCCCCTGCGCGCAGCTGCACCCGCAACAAAACGAAGAAACCCACACCAGCAGCAGCAGCAGCAGCAGCAGCAGCAGCAGCAGCAGCAGCAGCAGCAGCAGCAGCAGCGGACCATCTGGATGTTGACGGAGGCTGGGATGTTGTAGACGATGATGACGGGGGTTTGTGAAGGGTTTGCGTATTCGAAGTCGATGTCTCTGAGTTCCTGAGGCAGCCTTTCGAGGGGAAAGAGCTGCTGCTGCTGCTGCTGCTGCTGCTGCAGCAGCTGCTGCTGCTGCTGCTGCAGCGCAGCATACGGCGCGAAGAAGTGCCGCTGCTGCTGCGGCGCGGGCGGCTGCTGGCCCCCCACGCCCACCCCGGCCACCCCGGCCAACACCACCCCCTGCTGCTGCTGCTGCTGCTGCTGCTGCGCTGCAGCAGCAGCAGCAGCAGCAGCACGAGGCCCCCCGGAATCCTGAGTATAGTCCCAAGACCGCGAAGAATTGGCCTTCACTGTCAGCTGCTGCAGCCGACTCTGCTGCAGCTGCAAAGTGTTGCAGTCGTCGTAAATGTTGCGGTTGTGGAGGTGCAGCAGCGCCTCGCGGGCTTGTGCTGCAGAAGCAAACTGGACGAGGGCCTGGTACAAACTCGGGGTTTTGAAGAAACTCACGATCTGCGCAAACCCTAAACCCTAAACCCTAAACCCTAAACCCTCGAGGGGGGATGCAGCGGGAGGGGGGGGGTGAGCTGCGGAAACCCTTTCTTTTGAACTACGATAGCGCCGGAGGGAGACGGGCAGTGCAGATATACACCCTAAACCCTAAACCCTAAACCCTAAACCCTAAACCCTAAACCCTCGCCAGCAAACCCTTCCTACGCCCCGGAGGTATGGCCACTAACTCCCAAACCCTAAACCCTCGGCGCCGCCGCTACCTGCCCCTACACCCACTGCTGCAGCAGCAGCAGCAGCTGCTGCTGCAGCAGCAACTGCTGCTGCTGCTGCAGCAGCTGCTTCCGCCGCCTCAACCCCACTCCCACCCCGACTAACTCCCACCCCGCTGCTGCTGCTGCTGCTGCTGCTGCTGCTGCTGCTGCTGCTGCAGCTCACCTTCTCGACTTCTCCGAATCTGGAAAAGAGATGGTGAATCAAGTCCAAGTCCACAGGGTACTTTATGTTCGAGACAGAAGCCAGCAGCACGCGGCCGGGGGCCCCGGGGGCCCCCGGGGGCTGGGGGTCCATTGTTTTGGGGGCCCTTGGGTGGAGGGCAGCAGGGGACTGCTGGTCTTGCAGCATAGCAGCAGCAGCAGCAGCAGCAGCAGCAGCAGCAGCAGCAGCAGCAGCAGCAGCGGCGGCGGCGGCCTTCGCGGGCGCGGGAGAGGCAGCAGCTGCTCAGAGAGACACTAAAGCTGTTGTTTGGGAGGCAGCAGCAGCAGCCGGAGGACTCAAGTGTACATACACCCCAGCCTGCGGACGCCCTGCAGCCACACAGCCCCGCAGCGCCGCGCAGGGCACTTTGTGGGTCTTTGGGGATTTAAAAAGTCTAAAGAAGGAAATAAAGACAAATTAAATTCAATTCTTCTCCGAATTCCACTTCTTCGCGCGCAGAAACGCCCAACTCCGCCCCAGCAGCAGCAGCAGCAGCAGCATGCTGCCGCGGCACCTAGGGGAGTTGCTGCTCGCCTCGCCACTCCCCCGGACTCTTTTTTCCCCCTTTTGCAACTCAGCTATCTTAAATGCATTTATTATTTATGCCAAAACTCTCAAAGGCGAAAAATAGCCGCCAAAATTTTGCCCTAGCGGCGCCCCACGCGCGCTGTCCGTACACCCGCCGCCACCCGCACCGGGAAACCTGCTTTCTTTTCCACCCTTTCGCTCCAAACACTTCCCAATTCCCAAACTAAACTCTTTTAAAACTCCTAAACTTATTTTTGCCAACAAATTCTCCGCTTTTTCCGCTGCTTTCGCGCGCTTTCCGCCGCCCCGGGTGTATGGTCACCTGCCGCGGGGTGTACATACACCCGACGCGCCCGCCCGGAACACGCCTTTTTTTCATTTTTTTTCCACTTTTCAGAACTTAAATAAACCTTTTAGCAGCTCCTGCCACTTTTAAACGAAACTAGCAACTTATTTGCCTCTCTTTGACCCCTTTTGCGCTCTCTAAACTCCACTTCAAAGAACTTTAAAAGCAGCGCCCAAAACCCTGCTTTTCGCCGCCCGGGTGTATGTACACCGCGCCAGGCCAGCGGAAAGACGAAAGGCAAACCCTCCTCCCCTCGCCCAGCCCGCCCCAAACCCTAAACCCTAAACCCTAAACCCTAAACCCTAGAGCAGAACTCGAGAGCCGCAGCGAGTTGTTTAAAGCAAGTTTTCAGGTTTGTCTGGGACAGCTCGGGTGTACGTACACCCCAACATATTGTGCAAATAGACTCTTTTCTCTCTAAAGAGTTTAATGACAAAAATATTTTGCAAAATAAAAATGCATTAAATGCATTTCTGAATATTTGAGAAAGCGCACATGCATGCGCCCCTTCGCAAAACCCTCGTTTGGGGTTTCCAGCCAACAGGCCCCAAACCCTAAACCCTAAACCCTAAACCCTAAACCCTCGTTTTGCGCTTTTTCACTTTTTTGATTGCAAACGATCTGTTGGGGGCTCCTTTCTTCGCGATTTTGAACGCTTGCTTCTTCATCCATTTGCTTTTTGCTGCTGCTGCTGCTGCTGCTGCTGCTGCTGCTGCTCCTCTTTTGCCCTTGGGGGCGTTTTTGAGCCGCCGCTGCTCTTCGCGTTTTCTTCCTTTTGCAATCTGCATGCAAAGGAGCTGCTGAGTGGAAATAAATTAAAAAGAAATTAAAGAATTTAAAAACAAAAAGATATTTAAATTTAAAAACAAAAAGAAATTAGAATAAAAACAAAAAGAAATTAAACAAACAAAAGACTGCTTCAGACGCATGCAGCAGCACGCGCTGCTCTTAAATGCAACAGAAAAAGACAAAAAGAAACAAATGCCAAAAAACAAAAAGGAGATAAAAAGAATCCAAAAAGAACAAAAATAAAAAATAAAAAAACAATTGAATAAAGAAACGGAGAGAAACAAAAGGAGACACAAATGAACAAAAAGGAAACGAAAGAACACCGGAAGAAAAGCAAAAGAAGTAAAAGAAAGAAAAAAGAAAAAGAAAAAAAGAAAAAAAAGAAAAGAAAGAAAAGAGAGAAAAAAGAAAAAAATGAAAAAAGAAAATGCATTTTGTCGCTCTTGCCTGCTGCACAGTCTTGAGCTGTCCGTACACCTCAGGGCCCTTCTTTTTGCCTTTTTGCAAATCCGTTTTTGAATTTAAATTTATTTCTTTTTGAATTAATTTCTTTGCAATTCGAGTTTGCTTGTGAGTTAGCGGGGCCCCCTTCTGCAGCGCCTCTTTAATGCCTAAATAAATAAATAAATAATAAATAAATAATAAATAATAAATAAATAAATAAATAAATAAATAATAAATAGATGAATAGATAAATAATGAAGAATGAGGAATTAATTATTAAATGGATCAGACACTCCGTTGAAACAGCAGCAGCAGCAGCAGCAAAGCAGCAGCAGAGCAGCAGCAAAGCAGCAGCAGCAAAGCAGCAGCAGCAAAGCAGCAACAGCAACGCAGTGGCAGCCGCACTGCAGCAACATCTCGGTGGACGAATAGCCCGGGGTCTTTAGATGCTGCTGAGACCCTAAACCCTAAACCCTAAACCCTAAACCCTAAACCCTAAGCCCTTACCTAGGTGTTTGGAATGCAGCGGCAAGAAGCGAATTTTGTTGCTGGGGGTTTCATCAGTTTCTAGAGGCTCTTCTGAACACCAACAAACCCTAAACCCTAAACCCTAAACCCTAAACCCTAAGCCGTGGTTTTCAAACCCTCGACGCGACGCCTTCTGAGGCCTTCAAGGGCCTCGAGTGCGTCCTCTGAATGCCACCAGCCCCCCCCTAAACCCCCCCTAAACCCCAAACCCTAAACCCTAAACCCTAAACCCTAAACCCTAAACCCTAAACCCTAAACCCTAAACCCTGCTGACCTGTGCGGCGGGCGCGGCTGCTGCTGCGCTCCGGGGGGTTTAAATTAGGGTTTTCGATTTCTCCCAGTTTTGGAATTCTCTGTTTTGTTATTTTGGACCACTGGGCGTAGCGAAAGGCGCAGCTGCTGAGGCCCGAAACACGCAAAGCGAGGGTTTAGGGTTTAGGGTTTAGGGTTTAGGGTTTGGGGTTTGGGGTTTGAAGTGCGGCCAGGCAAAGGATGCAATGCAGAGAAAAAAGAAATGAGAGAAACGGAATTCAAAATCTATAAAATTAAATTGAAGGATATTAAAAGAAATTAAAAGAAATTAAAAAAAGACAAAAAGAAATTAAAAGAGAGAAAAAAGAGACGAGAGGGAGAAACAAGAACAAAAAAGACAGAAAGAAAAAGAAAACAAAAGGAGACAAAAAGGAAGAAAAAGAGAGAGATAGAAAAGACAGAAAAGGGAAATAAAGTGGAGAACAAAAGGAGGAAAAAAAGCGGAAAAAAAGAAACAAAAGAATGCAAAAAGAAAAAAGAAAAAAGCAAAAAAGGGTTTGAAACTTGCATTTTTCTTTCTTCTTTTTCTCCTTTTTTCTGTCTCTTTACTGGCAATCCAGAAGCACTGTCAATTCGCATTAAAACATATTTTCTCTTCTTCGGGTCCCACCTGCATGCACACTCCAGGTGTACGTACACTGCATGCAGCTGCGGTGTACGTGCACTGCATGCAGCTGCGGTGTACGTACACCTGAAATCCGCGCCCGGGGTGTACGTACACCTGAACCGCCAATACTTCCATTTCAAATGCAAAAATGGAATTAAATCTCCAGCCTTTTCCACTTTCGAATTTATTTATTTTTTAATTTGCAAAGTTTCCATTTTTTCTAGCTAGCTAGCTAGCTAGCTAGCTAGCTAGCTAGCTAGCTAGCTAGCTAGCTAGTCCATTTTTGCAATTAATTCAAGTCCATTATTGCTGCATAAGTTTCGACTTCTCCGCTTTTTGAAGTTTCCACTTTTTGCACTTGCATGCATTTTTAATTGCATTTTCTTTGCATGCATTTTTAATTCATTTCTTTATTTCCGGATTTAAATTTGTTGAAAACAAAAAAATAAAATCCGAATTTTAAATTCAAATTTTCTTTTTTCAAATTCCCATTTATTCCCCAAAGACACACTCCGGCAGTACAGGCCGCCGCCGCCGCTGCTGCTGCTGCTGCTGCTGCTGCTGCTGCTGCTGCTGCTGCTGCTGCTACTGCTGCTGCTGCTGCTGCTGCTGCTGCTGCTGCTGCTGCTTACTTTCTTTTTTCCTGGTACTTGGCCCGCCTCAAGTCTGCCTCTTCATCTGCATAAGTTGTGTGCTGCTGGTGCTGCAGCTGCAGCATCACATGTTCTCCTTCTGCTTTTGCTTCTGGAGAAACATCAACGAAGACATTGCTGCTGTCTGCTGCTGCTGCTGCTGCTGCTGCTGCTGCTGCTGCTGCTGCTGCAGTTGCTGCTGCTGCTCTCGGGTCCACGCCCATCTCCTTCGCCACTTTCTGCAGCCGCCTTTTGCTGACTCGCCGGCGCTTTGCTGTTGCTGCTGCTGCTGCTGCTTCCAGCGCATGCAGAGCGTTGCACCCGCCATCGCCCTGCTGCTGCTGCTGCTGCTGCTGCTGCTGCTGCGCTTCATCGAGCCCGCTGCTGCTGCTGCTGCTGCTGCTGCTGCTGACGCCAGCCTCTCCCTGCTGCTGCTGCTGCTGCTGCTGCTGCAGCAGCTCCTCGTCGGAGTCGTCAGCCTCTGAGTCTTCGATGGCTCTCCTGTGTCTCCTTTCCTCTGCTGCTGCAGCAGCAGCAACAGCTTCTTTTCCCCTTTGTCTGCTGCTGATGGCTTCTACTGCTGCTGCACTTAAAACGCTGCCTTGGACTCCCACTTTGGGTCTAAAGCGCCTCATGATTTGCAGCAGCTTCACATCCACTTCTTGCTGCTGCTGCTGCTGCTGCTTCTGCAGCAGCTGCTGCAGCGTTTGCTGCTGGGCGGGGGGCAGGCGCTGCAGCTGCTGCTGCAGCGCGAGCTGCTGCTGCTGCTGCTGCTGCTGCAGCAGCGGCAGCAGCTGCTGCTCCGTGAAGGGCCGCGCCGACAGCAGCGAAAGACCCCCCACCTCCTGCAGCAGCTGCTTCGCCCTTTGGCAGCCTTGCTTGCTTGCTGCTGCTCTCGTTTTGAAGTAAAGTTTTTCTGCTGCTGCTGCTGCTCGCTGCAGCGACTGCGCCTCCAAGTCTTGCTGCAGACAAGAAGACACAGCTTCTTGAAACAAGTCCAAGTCAGCAGCAGCACCTAAGGGATAAATTCCAGAAGACACGCGACCCAGGTCTGCTGCTGCTGCTGCTGCTGCTGCTGCTGCTGCTGTGTCGTCTGCGTCTGTTGCTGCTCCGTCGTCTGCTGCTGCTGCTGCTGCTGCAGCACCTGCTGCTGCTGCTGGCGACGCTGCTTCCGCTGCTTCCGCTGCTGCTGCTGCTTCAGCGTCTGCATCAGCATCTGCTGCTGCTGCTGCTGCTGCTGCTGCAGCGCTACCGTCCGCCGCAGCTGCCTCTCCGTCCAGCTCCTCCTCCCGCATCTGCTGCTGCTGCTGCTGCTGCTGCTGCTGCTGCTGCATGCACTGGGCCAAAGGGACAATTCGCCCGCCGACGAAAGTCACGACGTCGAAGGCGAAGGGCAAGTCCTCGGGGGTGGTGATGGAGATGACGCAGCCCTCCCTGGGGACAAAAAGCGAGCAAAGAGCGGCAAAAACGGGAAAATAAAGAGAAAAAGAGAAATAAATGGAAATAAAACAATAAATAAATAATAAATGAAAGAAAAACGAGCGAAAAAGACGCGAAAAAGGCCGCGAAAGAGCCGCGGCGCTGGGGTGTACGCGCACCTCCCGGCGCGCGCAGTGCGGCCCGCGCGGTGTATGTACACCCGAGCAGAAGGTGGAAAGTCGAAATTAATTACAAAAGGAAGTTCAGAAATATCAATTCCTCTTGCAGCCACATCAGTGACAATTAAAAACAAAGAACGGCCTGCAAACCCTCGCACACGCAAACCCTAAACCCTAGCTCCAAACCCTCGCCCGCCGCTGCCTAGGGTTACGGTTTAGGGTTTAGGGTTTAGGGTTTGGGGTTTGGGGTTTAGGGTTTGGGGTTTAGGGTTTTGCGCGCTCGGCGCCCGAGGCTCCCGCCCCTGCGAGGCGCGCGGCCTGCGCCGAACCGCAGGGTTTAGGGTTTAGGGCTTAGGGTTTAGGGTTTAGGGTTTAGGGTTTAGGGTTTAGGGTTTAGGGTTTACGTTTTCGGAAGGCCGCGAGGTTGGCGCTTCTGTCTCTTTGCTCCATCGAGCCGTAAATAATCAAAGGGTTTATTTTGAGGGTTTTGGAAATAATTAATTTCAAAAACTCCGCCTGGTGGCGAGTGTTTACAAACACCAGCGCCTGCTGCTCCCCCTAAACCCTAAACCCTAAACCCTAAACCCTAAACCCTAAACCCTAAACCCTAAACCCTAAACCCTAATGTGTGGGGGCAAACCCTAGCGCATCGAGCAGCGGCAGCAGCTGCGGCGTGGGCGGGCGCAGCAGCAGCAGGGCGTTCGGAGGCCCAGGGTTTAGGGTTTAGGGTTTAGGGTTTAGGGTTTAGGGTTTAGGGTTTACGGCTTGGAGGGCTCGGAGGAGGTAGAGGAGGGCGGGGACTTTGAGGGTTTGGGAGGCGAAGAGGAAGCGGAGGAAAAGGGTTTGGGGGAGG
The DNA here is from genome assembly GCF_000499385.1 of Eimeria necatrix. Lineage (NCBI taxonomy): Eukaryota > Apicomplexa > Conoidasida > Eucoccidiorida > Eimeriidae > Eimeria > Eimeria necatrix. The sequence goes on along the minus strand of NW_013654807.1, from coordinate 6,257 downwards.
TTTGAGGGTTTGTCGACTTGGACGAAAAAAGGGTTTTGAAGTCCGAAAGAAATAAACTCTAAAAGAGAGTTTGGGAGAGACGCAGACACAAAAACCCCCTGCTGCTTTGCTGCTAGGGCCCCCCACAGCAGCTGCAGCTGGGGCCCCCAGCCGGCCTCCAGCAGCTTATCTGCTTCGACGAGGACTGCAGCAGCAACAGCAGCAAGCTGCAGCAGCTGCTGCTGCAGCAGCTGCAGCAGGCGGCCGGGAGTGCCAAACACTAAATCAGGGTTTCGCGCCAAACCCTCGAACTGCTGCCAGTAAGAAACCCCCCCCACCAACGCGCAAACCCTAATGCTGCTGCAGCGCAGCAGCGCAGCAGCAACTCCGTGGATTTGCTGCACCAGTTCCCGCGTGGGGGCCACCACCAGGGCCCGGGCTCCTGCTGCTGCAGCGTGCTGCTGCAGCTGCTGCAGCAGCGGCAGCAAATAAGCAGCAGTTTTCCCGCTGCCAGTTCGCCCCACTATTATGCAGTCCCGGCCCTGCAGCAGCAAAGGAATTGCTGCCCGCTGCACTGGAGTCGGAACCCTAAACCCTAGCTGCTGCTGCGCTGCTGCTGCTGCTGCTGCTCCCAGCCCCAGCGCAGCAAACGCCGACGCCTTCTTCCGCTTGCTGCTGCAACGGGGGGCCCCCCGGGGGCCCCCGGGGGGCCCCTCGGGGGGCCCCTCGGGGGGGCCCCCCTCCTCCGAGTCGCTGCGCGCCATTTCGGGCTTCAACGAACCCAACAAACCCTTTTGCTGCCTCACAACCCCGCTGCAGCAGCAGCAGCAGCAGCAGCAGCAGCAGCAGCAGCGGCAGGGAACTGGACCGCCCCACAGGGGCGGGCGCGGCGCTGCGGTGTACGTACACCGCAGCAGCAGCAGCAAATAGAAATTAATTTAAAATTATTTAAATTTAATTTTAAATTAAAAAGAAAAATCCGGAGAAGTCCTCAGCCCGAAGAATCGACCGCGGGGCGCCCGCGGGGGGAAATGGAGTTCGAAAAGCCGAAAAATGGAATTAAATAAATCAATTTTGAATTTATTTTGAAATTAATTCGAAATTAATTCAAAATTAATTCATAATTTAAACTTTGTTTCCAAAAAAGTGCCCAAGAAGGACCCAAACGGCTTCGCAGGGGGCCCCGTTGGGGGCCCCCGCAGCAAACACTGACTGCCCAGCTCAGCCTCAGGGTTTAGGGTTTAGGGTTTAGGGTTTAGGGTTTAGGGTTTAGGGTTTGGGCTAGCAGTCTTATTAATTTAAATTAAATCAAATCAAATAACCCACCGAGAAGCGGAAAATAAACGAAGGCGAGAAGCTGCTGCAGCTGGGGGCTCGTTTGCTGCGGTGTACAGACACTCGAAATACCAGCAGCAGCAGCAGCAACAGCAGCAGCAGCAGCAGCAGCAGAGCTTGCAGCCTTTCCACTTTGTTTTATTTTATTTATTTTGTTTTATTTTATTTTATTTATTTATTTTATTTTATTTTTTGAATTTCAATTTCAGAAACTTCACCAGCCGGCATTTAAACAGGTGGACAGACACCGCAAGCCCTGGCCGCCTCAATTTGACTCCACACTCCGAGACGAAAATACAAGTAGCTGCTGCTGCTGCTGCTGTTGCTGCTGCTGCTGCTGCTGTTGCTGCTGCTGGTGCTGCTGACGCTTCGATACATGTGTAGTCGCAGCAGGTTCTAGCGGCGGCCGTCTATGACGAATCGGCTGCAGCAGCAGCAACAGCACAAGCAGCAGCAGCAGCAGCAGCAGCAGCAACAGCAGCGGCACAGCGGCGGCAATTTTCTTCCCGGCCCGTGTGGCGTCTTGCTCACTGCTGCGTTGCTGCTGCTGCTGCTGAGGCAGCAGCAGCAGCAGCAGCAAACGGTGGGAAGCCGCTGCTGCTGCTTCGCTGCGGCTGCAGTGCTGCCCTTTCGCCCAAGCCGCTGCAACAGCAGCAGCAGCAGCAGCAGCAGCAGGGGTCTTTGCCTGCCTTCACTATCCTTTGCGCTTGCCGTGCAGCAAGCAGGAGCAGCAGCAGATGGGGCAGCAGCAGCAGCAGCAGCAGCAGCAGCTGCTGCTGCTGCTGCTGCTGCAGCAAGACCCTCTTTTCTCCTGCCTCCCCGCATTGCAAAGGAGACAAATGGAGACACACGAAAGTTCTTTAGTCCTTTTATCTCGAAGGAGTCTTCTCTCAGCCAAGCAGCAGCAACAGCAGCAGCAGCAGCAGCAGCAAGCAGCAGCAGCGACGGAAGCAGCAGCCAAAGCAAGAGAACCCGCAGCAACAGCAGCAGCACGAAACGCAGCAGCAGCAGCAGCAGCACCAGCAGCAGAAGTGGGGACGCTGGAGGCAACCTAAGGCCGCGTTTCCAGTGGCCCAGCAGCAGAAGCAGCAGCAGCAGCAGCAGCAGCAGTAGCTGCAGCAGCAGCAGAAGCAGCGGGAACAGCAGCAGCAACGCGGCCAGCAGAAGCAGCGAATTCAGCAGCAGCGTGCAAAACCGAAGCTGCAGCAGCAGCCGCCCCGCCACCGCCACTGCTGCCGCTTCGAGCAGCAGCAGCAGCAGCAGCAGCAACAGCAGCATCTTGGCAGCTCGCAGCAGCAGCAGCAGCAGCAGCAGCAGCAGCAGCAGCCGCAGCAGCAGCCTCAGCAGCATCAGCAGCGTAGCGGATTTGGCGCTGCTGCCCCTCAGGGCCCTGCACGGGATTTCAACAGCAAGAGAAGCTGTGCTGCAGCAGCAAGCTGGCTGCAGCAGCTGCTTGGATTTGCTGCTGCACTTTTTGCCTGTGAAGTATCTTGCCATTAACACTGTCAGCAGCAAAGAAGAACTGGAACAGGCAGCAGCAGCAGCAGCAGCAGCAGCAGCAGCAGCAGCAACAGCAAGCGCAAGGGGAAGGGCTCATGGCGGCAAATCGCAGCAGCAGCAGCAGCAGCAGCTAGCGCCGCAGCAGCAGCAACAAAGTATCATGGGCTGTACCCTCTCCGAGCCTGCTGCTGCTGCTGATGATGCCGAGCAGCAGCAGCAGCAGCAGCAGCAGCAGCAGCAGCAGCAGCAGCAAACGGAGATTCCCCTTCACTTGCAGGGCGGCCCTGTCTCCTTTGTAGGCTGTTTAGAACGGGTGAGCAGACGCAAGCAGCAGCAGCAGCAGCAGCTGCTGCAGCAGCAGCAGCTGCAGCAGCAGCAGCTGCAGCAGCAGCAGCAGCAGCAGCTAGGCCACTGCATGGGCCTTGTGCGCAGGCAGCAACTTGAAACTGCACATCTCTTTCTTTTCTTTTTTGATTCTTTTTTGTCTCCTCGTCTTTAAAGCCTCTCTACTTCTCACGGCCATCTAGGGTTTAGGGTTTAGGGTTTAGGGTTTAGGGTTTAGGGTTTAGGGTTTTGTCCTGTAGATGTCTCACTGCCGTCTGCGGGGGCCTTCTCGCCTGATGCTCTCCACAGCGAAAATAAGAAGTCTTTTAAGCAGCAGCAGCAGCAGCAGCAGCAGCAGCAGCAGCAGCAAGAGCAGCGACTGCAGCGCCAGCAGCAGCAGCAATGACAAGGGCAGCAAGAAAAGCCGCAGCAGCAAACGCACTCGAGGCAGCAGCAGCAGCAGCAGCAGCAGCAGCAGCAGCAGCAGCAGCAGCAGCAAAAGCAGTGAGGCAGCAGTTCTAAGGGCTGAGTGGGTCGGCAAGTTTCATCAGCTGCTGCAGCTGCGAGCTGGCCAAGTTGTCAATGTCACTGGCAAAGTGAGCTGCTGCTGCTGCTGCTGCTGCTGCTGCTTCTGCTGCTGCTGCTGCTGCTGCTGCTGCTTCTGCTGCTGCTGCTGCTGCTGAGTTTATTGCTGGTGTTACAGTTAATTGTGTTGCTGCGGGCGCCGGTATTGCTGCTCTTGCTGCTGCTGGCGCGGCAGCTGCTGCTATTGCAGCAGCTGCTGTTGCAGCAGTTGCTGTTGTCGCTGCTGTGTCTGCTGCTGTTGCTGCTGCTGCTGATGATGATGACACTTTTGCTGCTGCTGCAGATCCTGCTGCTTCTGGAAGTTTAGCTTACCTTTTGCCAACGGCAGGTCTGAAGCGAGCTGCAGCCACAGCAGCGTCAGCAGCAGCAGCAGCAGCAGCAGCAGCAGCAGCAGCAGCAGCAAAGCGATTGCTTCTCTATGTTTTCTGTGCGCCAGGCAATTAAAAAGACAAGAAGCAAAATACCAACAATGAAAAACCCCAGAATTGAAGTTTTGGCAGCTTCAGAAAGTGCATTTAGAGCTGCTGCTGCTGCTGCTGCTGCTGCTGCGGCGGCGACGTCAACAGGTAGCAGCAGCAGCAGCAGCAGCAGCACCTTAGCAGCTGCAGCAGCACCGGCGCTTGCTGAGGAGGAGGCTAGCAGGGAGGCAGCATGTGCAGATCCAACTGCAGCAGCAGCAGCAGCAGCAGCAGCAGCGGTGACAGCAGCAGCAGCAGCAGCAGAAACAGCAGCAGCAGCAGATGCTGCTGCTGCTGCAGGCTTCAAAAGTTGCCATCGAGCTGCACCCCAGGCCGCAACGAGAGACCACGAGCTGCCGCTTCCTCACCAACAGCAGCAGCAACAGCAGCAGCAGCAGCAGCAGCAGCAGCAGCAGCAGCAGCAGCAGCAGCAGCAGCAGCAGCATTTGTTTCCGGTATATTCGCCCGTGCCCTCTGTGCCGACAAAGCTGCTGAAGAATGCAATGCAGCAGCTGCTGGCAGCAGTTTGTGGGGTTCCCGATTTGCTGCCAAAGGCCTTTAGAGAGAAGAGAAAGTTGCTGCGTAAGTCGCGCTGCTGCTGCTGCAGCAGCAGAAGCAGCAGCAGCAGCAACAGCAGCAGCAGCAGCAGCAGCAAATCCTGCTGCTACTGCTGCTGCACCTCGTGCTGCCTTTGGTGCTGCTGCCGCTGTCGGTCTTGCTGCTGCGGCACTTAGTGTTGTTTCTAACGTATTACACCGCAACTCCTGCTGCTGCTGCTGTTGCTGCTGCTGCTGCTGCTGTTGCTGCTGCTGCTGCTGCTGCTGCTGCTGCTGACTCCAGGCTTCCCTGAATTTGCCTTTTCATGTGCCTGCCTTTGAAGCCAAAAAGAGTTGGCAGCTGGCGGTTTGTTTTTGCTGCTGCAGCGCTTGCCTGCTGCTGCTGCTGCTGCTGCAGCACCTGCTGGCATTTGCTGCTGCAGCACTTGTTTGCTGTTGCTGCTGCAGCATTTGCTGAGGCCCTGCGGCGGCTGCACTGTCCCCAAAATGCAGCAGAACTGCCGCTGGCTCGCAGACGCATTGCTTTTGATTTGCTGCTGTGGCTGCAGCTAGCAGCAGAACTCAGGCTGCTGCAGGTCTGCTGCTGCTGCTGCTGCTGCTGCTGCTGCTGCTGCTGCTGCTTATTGCTCCTTCTGATGGCAGTAGTTCGACTGCGGTTGCTGCTGCTGCTGTCGCAGCAGCTAGCAGCAGAGTCCAGGCTGTTGCTGCTGCTTTTGCTGCTTCGTCTGGCTGCTGGTGTTGCTGCTGCTCCCGTCGCTGCTGCTGCTGCTGCTGCTGCTGCTATAGCGGCTGCTGGTGGTGGATGTAGTGCGTCTGCTGCTTCGGTTGACTCTGACACTGCTGCTGCTGCTGCTGCTGCTGCTGCTGCTGCTGCTGCTGCTGCAGCTAGGCCGCGTCTCTGCCTCTTCTTGTGGGGCCCCTGCGGAGCTGCTGCCGCTTAACGCTTTGCTGCAGTCTCTTCCCTTTACCCCCACCCCTTCTCAAATAGCTGTAAGCAAATACTTTGCTGCTGCTGCTGCTGCTTCTGCTGCTGCTGCTGCTGCTGCTGCTGATTCGGCTGCTGCTGCTGCTGCTGATTCGGCTGCTGCTGCTGCTGCCACTGTATTGGCTGCTGCTGCTGCTGCTGAACCTGCAACAGAGGCGCAGAGAAGCAGCAGCTCTCCATAACGCCACGGGGTGTCTGTACACCCTAAAGCGGCTTTGCTGCTGCTGCTGCTGCTGCTGCTGCTGCTGCTGTCTATACACCTCAGAGCTGCAGATACACCCGAATTTTGTGTCTCTTTTTCCTCTTAGGCCCTCAAAGACATACAGCGCGACATGGCGCTGCCGACGCCCATGAGGAGACTCGTGCAGGGTAACATCTGCTGCTGCTGCTGCTGCTGCTGCTGCTGCTGCTGCTGCTGCTGCTGAGGAGACTCGTGCAGGGTAACATCTGCTGCTGCTGCTGCTGCTGCTGCTGCTGCTGCTGCTGCTGCTGCTGCTGAGGAGACTCGTGCAGGGTAACATCTGCTGCTGCTGG